>NC_067117.1:19746857-19829357 GCF_021347895.1 Acanthochromis polyacanthus
TTTGGATATTGAGTTTATCCATGGTCAGTTTCGATAATTTTTCAATTAAGCCCTTGTCAAGTCACGGATGAAAGAGCAAGACTTTTCTTCTATGCATGAAGTCCCCATGATGCATTTGACAAAAATATGACCTGTTAAAGTATGAATTCCTCTGCTTTGTCGTCTACCTCTCTACCGATTAATAGAGTCTCTTCTAGAGCAGAGCAGAGAGTAAACAGTAATGGAAGTTACATAATCGAGGAAAGAATCAGCAGGTTAAATGACAACCAAATAATTGTTAATTGCAGCTGTATTCCCGTCTTTCCTGTGACATAAACATGGAAGAAAAGCTGTGAGAAATTATACTAATACTTTCAGACATGAGGAGATTGACCAGGATGACATCATTACACTGGAAGGGACGGTTTCAGTGTCTCAAACCTCACTTATCTCGTCCTCTTTTACTCTTAATTGTGTTTCTGCTCTCTTTCCTGTTGTGCCATTCTCTCTTGTGGTTTTTCACATATTTTTAAATGTGTGAGCTCAGTTGAGTGTGTGTGTGTGTGCCTCATCAGAAAAGTGTGCTCAGATACTTGTCTTGTGTGTGATGCTATCGGTCCTAATGGAAGTCTAGCTGCCACGAGATAGCTCTGTCTTTCGCTCATCTTTCTCTGTTTAACTCTGCTGTCTTTTCCCAAAGGATGGTGTGATAGAGCAGACTGATAGGGTTAGAAAAGAGGGTGAGATGGATAGGGAGGTTAATGGTTTCTCTCTCCCCTCTTCTCTCCTTCCTCCCCTTTTCTTCTCAATCACTATCAATCGGCCGTACAGTCGGTCCTCCTGTTGCTTGACAGTGATTGGGGCGGAAGGATGTGGCTGTGACTGATTGTCATGGAATGAGTCCAATCAAAAGCTGGCATGGCCCGCGGAGCTGCTGCAAGTGGCACACTGTACTCAGTCTCGTGCCTTAACCAGAAGCCACACTGGGTAAAACAATGAAGTGTCGCTCATGCATGACAGCACAGGGAATTGTTTTGAATTTGAGTCAAATCTCTTTTCAGATTCATGCACAGCAGGGCTCATCAGAGCGGGTTATGAAGTATCAAATGGGGAAAAGCTGAGTGGAAAAGTGACATCGCACATTTTCCTCCAGTGCTCGTTGTGAGAAATTTACTAAAGGGAAGAGCATGATACTGATAAATACAACGGAAAGGATATTTGTGAATAAGAACTAGGGCTGCAAGTCTTTTTAAATTTTTATTTAGTCTTTTTTTCATATTATTGGAAGTTTTCTGGATGCAAAATGTGAAAAAAGTTCCCAGAATCCATTTTGAAAACTAATTTGAAACTTCTAGATGTGTCCTGCTTACCATGAACATCACTACTCACCCTGTATATGGAGCTGTACAGTGTCTTCTTTAGCTTTCATCTCTTAGAGTTTCTCAAATATGAAAAGACGATCCTCGTCTTTTTCTAAGTTAGAGACTTCACTCTTCTGGAAAAACTACATGAAATGTGTAGGCATGGAACTTCAAAGAGGTATAAATTCCTTTACATTGATCTGATGGGAAATGAATAGGTTGGCTCACTTTTCTGTAAAAGTTGTGTTGACATTCTTACCAGGTCAAAGCTCGTAATATTTCTGTATCACTTTCTACACAGCTCAAATTTGAACTGCATCCAGTCATATTAACAGATAAGCACACACAAATGAGTTTCTTTGAGCTGCATGAAGTTTTAGTGCCGAGATTGGTCCAAAAACATGAAACAGAGCACAAAAAACAGCTTGTTCTAAAATCATGAAATACCTTTATCAGTCACTTTGCTCTGCAGTTTCAAATCTATTATGAACTATGGTGTCCGTAGAAAAAAACCTTTCTGTGATGAAAACAGACTGACATGGAAAACTAAATTCAATCTTGATTTTGACAAAAGATTTTCAGGACATTTTTTTTCTTCCAGCTGTTTGTAGGAATTTTTCCTCTGAATTGACTGAATATCTGCTGCATCAAACAGCAGCACAATCTATATCCATATTTTAATTTTACTGTTGCTAATGTAGTATGTAGATTATCGTCACAAGCGGGCAGAATTTTCATTGTTTAGGAAATCCTAAATGAACTAGGCTATTAGTTATTTGTACAGTTTAATGAACTTATTAGTTTAAATTTAGTCATTGGTTTATTATTGTATTATTATGCATTGGACATCATTTGATGTACTGTCCAAGCTCATGTTTATGATAAATGCCATGTACATACTGTGGCCTGCTCCATCAGCCGTGAGGAACATAAACATAAACGTGACCTATCCCTGAATGACAGATTGCCGTCATTTTCCCAGATTGATGAAACCAGCAATGTTGCATATCCCATGTCTGAACTGGGCTCAAAAATCAGGATCTTTTTCTATGCTGCAAAGCACCCTTTTAATTCTCTATCTTATTGATTAGTTGACTAAATGTCAAGTATCTATTTCTCACATGAATCATAGTTGTATATACTGCAATGTATAGAGAAATATAGAAACATGAGCCGACATATTGATCAGATCTTCAAAGACTGTTTCCACTTCTCCTTTTGGCACAGCTTCGTTAACATGCATATTAAATTGTCAACCATTTCTCTTTATTTAACAGATTAGTTTTTTTGTTATTAAAAAAGCTCCTGTTACACTTTTTGAATGCCAGCATACACATGAGGGCAAAGCCAATCAGACAGATATTGTTTAGTCTTTCATCAGTTCATTGCCAGCTCTCCACCAACACGCTCCATCAGTGCACCTACCAAGCACGACTTCCACACAGTAACTCCAGTGAGAGCAAAGAACGAAAAGCAGCATTTGTCCTCTTTTCTCTTCTCCTGCTCTCCTCTGCTTCTCTCTGTCTGTATATATGGTGGTGGGTCGCTTGGCAGTGCTAATGGAAATGCCAGCTGTGTGGCTCCTCACTCCTCACCAAGTCCATTTACTAAAGTGACAGAGTCATTTACCAGGCAGACGGCCTCTCCCATCCTCACTTAATTAGAAGACCCCTAGGCCTGTCTACCTTAGCCGGTCACATTTACCTCTTTCTCTCTCTTTTTCTCTGTCTACAGTCTCTTTGTTCCAATTCTTTGTTTTCTGCAGTTTTTCAATCTCTGTCTCATCCTTTCTCTGTCTCAGTTTTCCTTTTTGCTCTCTCGTTCCACTTGGTTCTTATGTCTCCCCTCTTTTTCTTTCTCACATGAGGGACAGAGTATAATGAACAAATGGCTACACAAAGACTGAGGGTGTATTGACCTATTGTTTGAGATTAGCTTCTTTTGGACGGCTTAATGGGAATGTCCATGTGATGAGGATGGTGATGAAGAGGGACGAGTTTCGCACGTCTTTATTTTTCAAAGTTTTGTATGTCTTTCTTCTTTAACTCACTCTGTGTTTGTGTCACGACTGCTGATTTACGGTTGCACTTTTTTCAGAATGAACCCCGTTAAAGTGTGCCACTTTGTTGCCTGTTTTGCTGAGAAAAAAGTGTGTTTTAGAAATCAAAGCTGATTGGAAAAGAAACAGTCCTTATTAGATAATCAAGGACGAGGAGGTGACTGTTTGACTTTTGAAGCCTTTTTCATAACTCTGGTTTTATTTTCAAGCATTTTTCAAAGGTTTTTATTTGAAGGTGCTTCTATATTAGAATGAAGGTGGTTTCACACACACACACACACACACACACACACACACACACACACACACACACACACACACACACACACACACACACACACACACATAAAGAAAGCACTCCTACTGCTCTTGTATAATCTTGTGCTGGACGCCTGTGTGATAATGTACTCTATATGTGTTGCCTCATAGCGGTTTCCTTGGAGATTGGGAATTTGAGTTGTCATCTTTATTGGCCTTGAACTCGCAATATGCGCACACACAAATGGCAAATATATAAGTTGTTTGATCTGTCTCTTGTTTTCAGTGGAATGAAGTATAGATGAGAAGATCAAAACAGCATTTCAAAAGAGAGAAAACAATGGAGCAGATGAAAAATTGAGCCCAGTGAAGGAGAAAGAGGATAAGAAGATAAATTAAAGAGGCGAAATGGAGAAGGAGCTGATCAGGAGGGAGAAACGGCAAGCAAAACACAAGAATAGAGAGATAAAGATAGTGAAGAAGGTAGGAAAAGCGGCATTCACAGAAATTACTGTAAGGAGTGAGATTTCAAAGAGAAAACTAGAGATTAGAGCTATCACAGTAGGAACAATTTTCTTCTCCTGTGACACATAAAAGCATAATTTCAGACAAATGCAACAAAAGAAGCCGAAACAGCTGATCCATCATGTGATTTAAATGTTTGCTAGATCAGAACTTATTCCAAGAACACATTTCAATCTCTCATTACATGCATTCGCTCTTTTTTTTGAAAAAGTCAACCTTAAGTGAGCAATGCCTTTTATTTTCGGTGAAATTGGGCCTTTTTCCCCCCAAATTTTGCTTCCATTGCCTTTTTCTAATATAGTGCTTCTAAATGCATTATAGGAATACATCTAATAACATCTGAATTTCAACAGCAATCTAGTTTTTATGCATCGTTCAGCAAATTGAACGTGCTTCCAGATGGATTCTCAATTGGACACAATGGTGCGATTGCTGTGGCTCACTTCTTTCCATCTCTCCCACTAAATCATCCTTTGCCCGTCATCGCTCTTTTTAGCCATCTTTTAACATCTCTCCTTCCTTGTCAGTGCCAGACTCTGCCAGTCTTGTTTGCTTCCCTGCTTATCTTCAATCAGTCAACACATCAAGCCCGGCCGAGCCCGCCATTGATCTCATAAGCCCCTTACAATCCAGTCAATGCACACATGCTAAACTAGCCTTTGATATGACCTCCCCACACCTCCTGTGCACACACACACACACACTTGCTGTTCTCAACAGGTATTCCAACGGTGAATAAACTGGCTGACTTACATGGATGCTCTGGTGAGAGCCATGTGGCACTTCCATGTCAAACGAACCGTTGCTGACATGATACACTGATGCCAACATCAATTAAAGTCCCTGCAAAGTAATGACAGCAGCAATGTGTTTTGCAGCTACACTTTAACAAACTGTTGTATCTGCCCTTCTTTCTGTTTCTCTGTAATCCTGGGACATTTAGTGGCTATGTCGCTACGCGCTAAGTATTGATTTTTTTGTTCTTGCACACGGTTGTTCACCGCCAACAAAGATTAAAGTCGCAAGATGATTGATGGTTATTGAAATAATCCACCTATGGTTAATCCTCATCCTAGTTTCTGCTCCCAAGCCTCTGGATGATGGTTAAACCAAAAAAAAAAACCTGCAAGGAAAATTTGATGTATTTAATTTTCAGTTTAAATTAGGCTCATTCTCCAAATTTCCTTTTGTCTCAACCACAGCTAGTTAAGATTACAGAGTACAGTTTGGATGAAAAGAGAGAAGCAATGAGAGCCACGCGTTTATGAGATTTCTGAGAATTATTGTCTGGCAGCTGAACATTACATCTTTTTTCAGATACACAGGTTTTCTAAGCGTATTTATGGAGAGCTGACTGTGTGTGTTCTTTTCTTATGTCCTACAATTTGACCTTTAGGAGCTTCTCAGTAAAATCTAATTCCTCGACTACGGGTCCCTGAGCTACAGGATTAGAGCCGTTTGAGGTTAAGTGTTAAACAGAGGTTCAGTGGTAGTTGTTTAGGGAGGCATGGGCATTAATAATTTATGATGCAGAGTCTCAAGCAGATTTCCAAAAATAACTGGAAATAAGCAGTGATTTCTTCCACGTGGTCCCCAGACAGTATAACCCAGAGAAGAGGCTCTCTTCTGGTAGCCACCCCCTCTTCTCCTCCTCTGCTATAGACTCTCCCTGTGTTTGAATGTTAAAAAAAAAGAAGCCACAACAAGGCCAATCCTTTTATGTCTTTAGATTTTACAACCAATGAAAAGCTGCGCTGAAAGCTTTACGGTTCCTCTGGGTTTTGGGGGTGACCGTCGCAAAGCCTGTTAGCTGGACGTTTAAAGGCAGGTGATAGCGCTCTGTAAAAACAGATTGGAGGAGAAAGGTGGAAAGTTTATAGCAAAACGGAGATGTCATGGCATTGCGATACGGTCGGGGTACAGGGTTGACAACAGAGGAAGCCGGAGCGAGGAAGGAGAATTGAGTTACAGCAGTGGATGGTATTGTAAATAAGGAGATGGCAAGAGAGAGGAGATGGCGGGCTTGGTTTATAAGGTCATTTAAAGGAGTAATGTGGCGCGCTGTCTGGAATTGGCTTTCATTAAAAGAGCCATCGAGAGAGACAGGAAGAGGGAGACAGAAGAAATGTGTGCTTGTGTGTGTGTGTGTGTCTGTGGGTAGGCAGTGTTTCTAACACACCCGCAAACACACATTTTCCAGATCTACATGCACAGGTACAGTCTCAGCCCCTGTAACGCGTTTTATATCCCCACTGGGGAAAACAGCCGTGATAGGTTCCTAAGACATCAACAGCTTTGCAGCACTACCGCTCACTAGAGCCCATGAGGTCCCCAGCACCACTAGTACACGAACAATCGTGAACAATAGGCCATATCTATCATTACACAGGGTAGTGATAAGGTTATGCTAGCTCACCAAGGACCCATAGTTAGTATGATTTATGTGGACCATTGTCCTTAATCACAGCCATGATGATTTATGGTGAAGCGAGGGGAATTGGTTGGCGTCAGTGATATGAGGAACATACCATTCTTCCCCATCTCCATTCTCTCTCCCTTTTTTTTGTTAAGTCATAAAGTATATGAAAGACATCCTGCGAGGTGTCAAATCACATATCGTCAACTCCAGCTGCTTTTCTCTCATCCATCTATCCATCACCCCTTCATTCATTCACACGCCTTTTCTCCCTCTCATTTTTTATTATCAAAAGCACCCCGATCCCTTGTTCCATCCTTCTTTCAGCTCTCCTTTCAGATGAAAACTATACTCATACGGTGTGACAGTGACACATAGCAGGCGTCTGCCACCATATCCCATCTACTCAGCACAATGTCCTCGCCAATTCGCCCCACGAGTGTCTTCCATTACACGTCGCTTTTCCTTTATTCATCCATCCAGCTTGCATTTCCAGTAGATGACCACCTCCTTCTTTCCCCCTCCAGTCCCCACCATTGCTCGTTTGCAGCATTTCATCCGTCTTACTCTCTGGGCAGAAAGCCAGCCAGAAAGCTACTGTACTGAGGTCTGTATTGACTTTAGACTGGAGGAGTAGCTGCATGTTTCTGTCAGTTGAATGAATGAATGAATAAATGAGATGCTTAGGGAAGGATGGTGATTGTGGGCAGAGATACGGGCCCAAGGAACATGGAAGTAAAGAGTAATTATATACTCACTAGAAGAATAAAGTAAAGGAAGAAAGAGATGTGTTGGCACACAATGTTAAGTTTTTTGTTTGTCTGCCCCCTGTGCGATCCTTCAAAAAGCCCCAAAGTTGCTCTTCTGCAAGGCATTTAAGAGCATAAATGCATTTCATCGTGTCACATGTATCTCTTGTCTGTGTTGCACTTAAAGCTCGCAGAAGAAACGAGGCTCCAGTTTAATATTTCATTGCTGCATTCCTTCATCCACCTGGTTTCTGTCCTCCAGCCAACCACCTTCATCTCTAACCTCAGGCCTCTGCTGTTTTTTCCATGTGTTTTCTTTTCTCTTATCATTGCATACATCACTCTGGCTACCCCCTCCTGTCCCCGCCTCATAGAAAAGAAACACACAACTGTAGTCCTTGCATACCACTCAAATGAAGTTCTCATGGTTAAATCAGTGTGTGTGTGTCCAGGCTGTATTAGTGTTACCCAGGGGTAGAATTGTTAAATGCTGTTACTTACTGATCAGCTGGCTCCCTTTCAGCTGCATGATTTAAAACTTGCCTGGAGTGGCAACTTGATACACGCTCTCACACACATCGTGAAACGGGGATCAAGCAGCTCGTCAACTTGGGGCCCGTCGGTGAAGAAAAGTTGAATGTGGCGCTGACACCCGCAACACGTGCACACACATGCACACGTGCTTGCTTTGTTGCACACTTGCATTCTGCACATATGCTAACAATCTGTGTGTCACATTTAAACACTCTCAATCTCTTGTGAATATCTTGAAATACACACAGACACACGTTCCGACCCACTGGGGCCATGTTGTGAACCATCTGTCATCACCTTTAACTGGAGTGAAGGGCTAAACTTGCACGTCTCGTTTTGTGGGCAACATCTGTAGCCTATCATCAAGCTTGTACATCCAGTGTTGCTACGGGTGACACATACATGCACACACAAACACACACAACCAGTCATGTCACATTGGTCTTGCTGCATAAGTTCTGTACAGACACTTGAATTCTCTCTTTCATACATGTACACACACACACACACATGCTGGTGGTCTGTCCTTCTGCTCCTCTGCCTCTCACTGCTTTTTGAGGTCACCTGTCAATCACAGCACTGTTGCCGCGGTCACCTGTCAGGTGTCCCAGCATGCATTGTGAGACCTCTGCTGTGCATGCTTGACTGGAGGCTGTCACACACTGCCGGACCCGGAATCACTCACCAGAACACACACATGCTCACAAACACACACTTCTCACTGACTTGCTCACTTCCATCCCTCTCGGGAACACACACACACACACACACACACACACACACACACACACACACACACACACACACACACACACACACACACACACACACACACACACACTCTAGCTGTTTGCTGAGCACATGTTTTAACTTGAGTGACTCTGATAAGCTGTCAAAGTCTCATCACCATGCGGCCGAATGTACCGTTCTTTGTACAATTTTGATTCCAAAGATACTAATTTTCCCTTCATCACCTCCCTGCTCTCTCTGTCTGTCTGACTCTCTGTCTAGGTGGTGCGAGTTCCAGTGGAGAGCTGCGAGCAATACACCACTTGTGGGGAGTGTTTAGGCTCCAGAGATCCTCACTGTGGATGGTGTGTTCTCCACAATGTGTAAGTGCTGCACACACTCATGCACACATTAACACACTCCACCCTGGCACCCTTCATGTGGTATGCAGCCAGTTGCACTGCATAGTAGATAATTGTAAAAGAAGTGTTTGGGTGTTTAAGATCAGCAGATCGTGTTGGAGTGGAAGCACCGGCCTGAATAGTTACACATTATGCTCATGAGGCTTTTGACACAGACGCTTGTCAATACTGTGATGTCCAGAAGTGCCATTTATTGAAATGGAGTTAATCTGAACAAAAAGAACTACCTGTATTTTCAACACCTTGTTAAAGCTTTATTGAAAGACCTTGTACTTGGTTATGCAATTACAATTTATAGAAGAAATCAAAGTGTTACAACTGCTACATACATGTTGTGTAAGTCTGCCAACTCGTTACACCTGTTAATAGAACATACATTAGAACAGCTCGGCGCCCTGCATAATTGCCACTTGGTGGTATTTAACTTGTTTTGCTGAGTGTGAACATGGTTTAGTACACGAGTACTTTTTGATGCATTTAAGCAACAGATTTTAGAATTAGTCACTTCCAGTGTTGGTGTTTAGTTTCTGGATTAGACCTTGTTTAGAGTTAGATATGCAACAGTGTGCGTGGAGATTTGCAGTTTGGAAAACCAAGCTTATCGCTCATGACTGCGGTGATACAGTTAACACTGTTATTCTGTAATCTCTCTAATTCTCTCCCTTTGACTGGAGGGTTTGTGTGTACACAAAGGAGAGTGTGAGAATAGTTGCATGTTTCTGAAAGGTGACAGGATGTTAAACCACATTTGGAAAGCCTGAAGCGTTTGGCATAATGCCATCTCTCGGTGCATTAACCCTTTAAGCTTCAGTGTACCGCCGGCGGTACACCTACTAATTTGCATAGGAATTTCAAGAATGTCCGACGGCCGCAAACGCGCTTATACAAACACTATACACCGATGGAAAGCTTAGATTCTCATGAATCCGCCGGTATAAACCTCTTTCAGATGCGATTACCACAGCGGGTGAGAAAAACACATTTGTCCGACAAAAACAAATATTCATCCATCCGTTCTCTATACACGGCTTCAATGCACACAGCGCGACTCACATTTCCGGGTTCATTATTATACACAAAAAAAAAGATTCCACAAAAAACGGTCATAATCCAACCTTTTACATCAGATGACACAAGCCAGTAAACTATTTTGTCCAAAACATGTCCTGAAGTCGGTATAAAATCCCCGAATCGGTCCTTTTCAAGGAAATGCACCTCGCGATGCCCGTTCAATATTCCCCGTATTTTTCGTAATTTTTTTTATTTAAAAATAGAATATTAGCGATTTTTTGTACTGAAAACGGCTGGAATTGACTGAAGCTTAAAGGGTTAATTAAACTTACAGTACATGTCACCAACCTGTCTCTTGTCAAGGTGTACACACACATCACTAGTCTTTCTCCATTTTAACAACGAGGTGACACACACAATCAAGATGGATTTGCACTGGTGATATCCCTTCATTTAGGCTCCTGTTTACCCTGCATCTTAAATGCAGCTTGCTCATTTTCTACCTGATAGTGCCAGATCTGGCTAAGGGCCTTTGCCGACATAATGGGCATGTATTAATAGGCAAATTATTTATAGGCTTTGTCTCAGCCTGCTGGTACTTTTAACCACATCCTATTAAGAGCCATGGTAGTTTCAATCAGCAGTGAAATTGAACAAGGAATACACACAGACACATACATGCAGGTGTTTCTTGGCAAACAGACACACCTAATTCACACAAATAAACAGTCACACACCAGAGGAGCAGCAGAAGGAAAAGAGGCTCATAATGAGAAAACGTGTACATACCTTTGCACATTTCTGCTAATGCCTTACAGTGTGTGTGTGCGTCAGGGACTCTCAGGGGAGCGGTTGGCGACAGCTTTTTCTTCCAGAGTGTGAGTGAAGGCTAACTAAATGAGGGAATGGGGGGAGCTGCTGTACAGAGAAGGCAGTTAGCATTTTTTTCCGCCTCCCTCTTATTGTTAAGGCCTTGCAGAGCGCCGCATCAGCACTTTCTTCTCACCACTGGGACCAGTTGTTGTTAGCACGAAGGTGAAGTGATAGCTAATGCATTATGAATAGCTAATAGTAAAACTGCTACCATACAGGCCTGTATGCTGATTTTTAGCACGATCAGTTGGCTTGTAATAAGTGGGGGGGAAATTGCTGACCCCATTGATATGCAGCTGGTACGAATTGCATCATTTTTACGGTTGAGGGAAACGTTAACGATTGCCTGTATATCTCCTGAGAAGTTTGGATTGTGCAGGCCTGTAAACTGAAAAGATGAGGGAGACTGGATGCTCATGTTGCTTAGTAGTTCCTGCACAAGTGTCAGTGCCAATAAGGTAATGATGTAAAGGCCCACAGTAATGGCTGGGAGAAGCTATTAGCCTATTTGTCTTTTATTATTGCTCCCATTTCTGTGTGACGGTGATGGCTGTGTGTGTTTATCATCTTAATATGATTGTCATATTAGCTTAACAGTTGCTCATGTCCTCGCTCTCTTCTCTCCTTCTCTCACCTCGTCTCACTCATCTGCTCACACCTCCTCTCCTCACCTCTGATCTTCACATTCCTCTTTCCCGTCTTTCTTTCCCTGCTCACTAGATGTTCACGTAAGGACCGCTGTGAACGAGCAGGAGAGC
Organism: Acanthochromis polyacanthus; assembly: GCF_021347895.1. NCBI lineage: Eukaryota > Metazoa > Chordata > Actinopteri > Pomacentridae > Acanthochromis > Acanthochromis polyacanthus. Next base: position 19,758,532 of record NC_067117.1, read on the forward strand.
CACAGAGGTTTGCCTCTGACCAAAGGCAGTGTGTGGAGCTGACTGTTCAGCCAAGAAATATTTCTGTCACCATGTCTGAAGTCCAGGTATGTATTTTCTTCTGTATTACCCCAGCTTTTAAACACGCAAAAAGAACAATATGAACACTCTAGGAAGACAAAGGCGTTAGTCCTCAAGCAGAATTTGGGAGAAATCCACTCATTGACTTGTGGTGGGGCTTTTATCCAAAGTGCTTTACAATTCACTACTCATTCACCTATTGACACACACATTCACGCTCCAGTGACAGTGTGCTATCATGCAAGGTGCAGACCTGACCAGCAGGAGCTATTTGGCTTTCACTGTCTTTCTCACAGGCTCGTGGACAGGAGCAGCTGTGGATAGAATTGTAGGTTTTGTGATCAACACGATTGTCCTTCTTTCAGGTGGCAAGTTAGATGGTTAGATTAATACGACTGTTGTATTACTTTAAGTATAAGGCTACAGCCAGCTGCAAGTTGCACAAAACTGATAGTTTCACTTGTTCACTGGTAGTAAAATCAGCCTACTGAAGCCTATTTGGTTGATGTATTGGTTTGTACAAAAACCAAAGTATAAGAGAGTTATATGTCCTACAAGGCTGCATACGATGGGAACAATTGAATTCTGCTGTCACGTGTAAAGGCAACTAAGGATATCCTGATCAAGATTTTTTTTTGCCCCCAATCCAATCTGACTCATTTAAGATTCAATATCTGCTGATATCAAGTCCCAATCCAGTACCATTTTACTAGACAATACACACTTCATGACAAAGTCTTCTGCAATGGTTAGTGACCTCCGGCCAGGGCGCCTATGTTAAATCAAGCTGGGATCAAGCATAATAGGGTTCTTGTAGCCCAGTGGTTCATATGATGACTGTCTTTGCGGCTCATATCGTGTGACTGTGGCTTAAAATAGCAACATCAGCTCAGGTCAAATGTCCAGTGTGCTCAGTTTTAATACAAATTAATCAGTGATTGACTGACGTTCCTGCATTAGTAAAAATATTTTTGCATTCATGAAACGTGCATGACAATGGATGTAAGCAAAAGATCAGGCTTTGGTTCATATTAAAGAACCCTTAAATTGGAGTAAATGATGTTCAGACTTCTCTTGTATATTAGTCATGGAAAATTACAACCCTGCAAGTTTTCTTTTTGCATGGCGCAGCAAAATAAAGTTGTAACGTAGATTTCGAGTTCATTTCCCTTACTTCTTATTTCATTTCCTGTGATGTGACTATTGTGCTTGCGCATGTCATGGTACCGATGCTGAAACTATATATTGTGCAATCCCAATATGCTCTATTATTTCTTATTATGATTAAGTTGCTACGCAATCAGCAGAGACTCTGGAAAGTTACTGGTGACATCTAAGAGGTAGCTACTATTAACCTGCCATTTCTCAAAATATCAAACTAAAGTTAGTCTCTACTAAAAATGGCTTACGCTGCTCCCATAAAGCATAAATGTGTCTGAGCTTATATGCAGCCAGTTTATTTATTAGCTGTGTCACAGCTTGTGTCTGCTCCCTGCAAACCTTGCAAAGACAGAAGTCTGCTGCTCCGCGTTTTTACCATATCATTACCTTTATGCATTGAGTTTGTTTTTGCTGGAGTTGCAAGCTTAAGTAAATTGTTGAAAAATACTTTACTGCTTGAAATGCCATACAAGCAGAATATTTATGTACCTATTATTTACTTTCCTCCTTTATATAAGACGGGAAAAATAAGTTGATTAGTGATCTAATAACGTCAGCTAAAGTCAAGAACAGAGTTTCTGTTTTTATTGTTTGAAATGCCCTCAGTAGCAAACACAACACTGTGTGGATAATCATTGCAGGAAAAGAGGAAAGAAAGCCAGACAGATTACACTGTGTACCTCTGGAGCTACTGTACATTGTTTGCTTCTATCATTCTGTTCCAGTTCATTTTTGCAGTGGACACTTATCTTAACTCATGGAATGTCATTGAATTTTTTCAGAATTTTACATCAAGAATGTAACTTTTAAGCAAGTTCATGCAGAATTAATGAGAAATTAGCTTTTTATAGTCTTGCCGTCTATATTATGAAAGTCTGTTAGTGTGTGTGTGTCAGAGCTCTCATTCTGTCACAGGCTCCTCAGTGTAACCAGATAGATTTGACTGATTACAGTTTGCCTCACTTTCTTTCCGCACATTAACACGTACACATTAACCTTGCTGTAATAGCTGCTGCAGTGACTGATGCACACATGCATACACACAACTACTCACTCTTTTATTCCTGTTGCTGTCACACATACCCATACTCCCCATCTCTCCCAACGCCCATTAACCCTCATGTCATATCTTATAACAATCCATGTACACCATGTCCTTCCATTGATCTTGCACTGATTGTCTCTCTCCCTGCCTCTGTAGCTGGTCCTCCAGGCTCGTAATGTGCCCGATCTGTCAGCTGGGGTCAACTGCTCCTTCGAGGACTATGTGGAGACGGAGGGACGGATACAGGGTGGACACATCTTTTGCATGTCTCCTTCCATCCGGGACATCGCCCCGATCACTATGAACAAAGGTTAGGGCAAGAAGGGCGCTGGGTGATGAAGTCATTGAGGAGTGACAACACTGGGCTGGGAGTGTGGCATAATGAGGCGTTTCATGAACTTTTATTTGTCATATTTGTCCTCACTTCTCGTCATATTTCCCACTCTTTTTATGTCACGTTCTTATCTTCCTCTTCTCCTTTTGGCCCCTCTATGCCATGATATTCTATATATTCATCACCATGCACTGATATCTCTCCTCCCAAGGGATATTTTTTCTCTACGTTGAAACAGGAGAAATCAAGAGCTGTGTATTCAGCAGAACAGAATTTTGTTATTACCAGTTGATTTGCCTAGTGTGTCTATATTCAGATTTCCTTGTCATCACCAATAATGGCCACCCATTCCCGTTCAAAGACCCGAACACAAGTCCAGATTCATCTACTGAAAATAGAACTGTTTTTGAATTCCCATTATCATGCATTATGCACTGTTGTCAGTTTCATTTTATTTATTTTTTCCTTCTAAACGACTGGCTCTGCTCTTAACTTTTTTTTTTCAAAGCGGTAGCTTCAGTGTGGTTTACCGTCATATTTAAAAATATCTGCATCTTTATTTATTTTCTTGCAGAGTCTGTGCACCTGTTTCATGTCCAATTCTGTCACACTACAAAGACGAATAAAACTTGTTTCAAAGGACTGAAAACATGTCAGATAGTGTGCTCTAAGTTTCCTCAAAGCGACATCTCAGTAGTTCTTCAGCTGAGCCCATTATGCCCCATTATGAGTTCTCATCAGCTCTGGCATCCAAATACTGATTGGTGCTGCTATTTTTAATGCCACCCTACTGTGGGTATGACATGAGGAGTGTGTTGCTAAGCTACACTGTGTCTTGATATGCGTGTGTTATCCACTGAGGTCACACAAGTGGAATTCAAAAGTGTCACTTTGTGTCGATGAGCAAGATGTTTCCATATACACCCTCATTTCACTGTTACTAAATTAATTATTGAGTGTTATTTTTGGGACGGTTGCTCATCTATTTAAGTTATGCTCCTGTCTAAAACTCTAAAGGTACAGAAAATAATCTTATTCTTTATATATTTTCTAATGTCTGTCATACAGGTGACAAGCGGGTGGTGAAACTTTACCTCAAGTCCAAAGAGACGGGCAAGAAGTTTGCCAGCGTCGACTTTGTCTTCTACAACTGCAGCGTCCATCAGTCGTAAGTTACAGTGACTGAATATTTTTGCTCTAATTTTCTTATTTTTGTCTCATTTTAGTCTTTTCCCTCTTGTTCTTTCAAGAAACAGCCTCTTTGTCCAGTCTCCCTTTGGGCTGCCTCATGTTATTGTCCATGAGAGATACAGTTAGACACACACACACACACACACACACACACACACACACACACACACACACACACATTCATCCATCCCACCCCCGACTCTATATCCCACTCTGACCTCCACAGAAGGCTTGTGTTACATTTGGAGTGAAAAATCAAATGTGCCGTATATGAGAAACGATTGGGATATGAGATGGTAATTCTAGTCCTTTTTTTTTTTTTTTTATCAAAACCCACAACACACGCTAATGATACTTCTATGATTAATTCATTACACAGAGGTCTGTCGTAATGGCTCCCAATCACAGATTCTAACCTCATTTATGGCTTTTTTTTCACCACTTGAAAAAACAGATACTTCCAGCTTTTTGAGCACTTAGATTATCCGTCCGGTTCTTATTTACACAAGAAAGACAGTATCAAATGGTGTGAATGAAATCTGGTGCCTTTTGCGATGAGTTAGTCTCCTTCACGCCCCAGATGCCCTCCACTCTCGGCCCGATTGCAGTTCACTGCCTCCTCTAATCCACCTTCTGCTGAAAATCTCTGCCACCCATAGAGCCACACCCACAGGTCAATCCTACCACGAGCACGATGCACCCTGCCGAGGTATAAGAATCCTCCAACTCCTCCACCCGGCCCCACACAATACCTTCCTCCCCCGGTCCATCCATGGCTGATCCAGGGGAGGCTGAAACTTCTGTTGGGGTATTAGCCTTGGGGCAGCAGATGGCTTGGAGGCCCCTGGGGTACCACAGGGCTCCATCCTGGCTTCCCTCTGGATGTTGGATGAGCCTCCTTTGAGGATTGTCCACAAACACACATGGACACACGCATATACATGCAGAGAGACGCCTCTCTCCACTCTGTCGCTTACACCTCGTTGAAGCCCTGACTGTCTCGGACACCTAATCCGCTATTGTGACCTTTAACCCAGCTCCCCCCCGTCTCCCTGACCTTGTACACAAATCCCCTGCCACAACAACGATGATTAGCTCAGCTGGTTAAGGGTGTGGTGGTTTACAATGTCAACTCATGCTTAATTCATCTCCCACAAGGACAGTGTTGTGTTTGCTCTGCCTGTCAGTGTTTCTTACCCTCTAGGATACACTCAGATGTAAATCACTTCGTGTTAAAATAGACACAATTAAAACGTGGCGCCACATTAAAATCCCTGATATGCCAATGAACGCACAAATCAAGTGTTACAAATATATGAGAAGTGACGCAGACAAGAGAGTCGGGCATTTGAAGATATTAGCCCAATGAACTCTGATTAAATCCGCTCCCTGTACTGATCTAATACAGCCTCCGAGTGATGTAATGGACATGTTTAATGAAGTTACAGATAGGGCACGTTGCATCTTCTGCAGCTACTCTGATGGCGAAGAGAGATGCTGAGATAAGAATCCCATTTGGAGCTGGCACTCTGTCCCGCATACCCGTTGTGCCCCCCAGGCGTCAGTGTGTGTAGTCTGATGAGATCAGACTGGTAATGTCGTTGGCGTAATGACTTCAGGCCCGTGCGGCCTCATGCAAGGCCCTGTTTCCAGAACACTTGGTCATTCTTTACAGAGCTTAGTTTTCCTCTAATGGGCTTAGACTCAAAATACTTGAGGCTTTTCCACTGTGGAGGAACCAGACATTCTTGAAACAAGCAGCAACTGATTTCCAAGCAGAACCACGATTCATTTGCTGTGAATTAATTCCCATGCATCTGCTGTTCCAGGCTCATACGGAGCTCCCGAACCCCGTCTGGAGGTGCATAGCGGTCATTTTGACACTGTCTTATGGAACGTGAGAAATAGATTTGACACTGGAGTTACTCGGCCACGTTTCTTAATAGTTTACTCTCACACACCGACACCCAACCCCTGATCCTCAAAAAGACATGCCCCTCCTGCTTATTTACTCAACTGATTACGTCGTGGCCCTTGCCTTTTCAAAAATGCCATAAATTTGCATAGTGGTATTAATCTAATTAGAATTCCCGCTGTTTCAGTTTAAGGGTTGCCGAGATTGAAATAGAAAATCACCCACGGCCATGATTGCTCCTTAATTAAATATTTCCATACGATTTTTTTTAATTCCACAGCCTCCATTTAATAAAGATGGAGAGTATAGCCTGGAAATGAATTGGGGTTTAAATGTCTGCATAAGGCTGTGTGAAGCACCTTTTCTTGCTACGGTTAATTTGGTTTGGGCAATGACTGGGTCATTTGTTGTGTGATGAAGGGTATTCATAGAAAAATAGGGAGAAATGGTATATTGAATGTCATAGAAAGAAAGAGCCTGGCTTTTTGACGGGGAAAAATGTGAGAAGCTTTGAACTGAAGGAAAGACAGTGGAGGAATAAACTTAAAAAGATTTTGAAGAATTGTACAATGAATTCCAATCAGTTCACATAGATTTCCTGTAAACTACTCACTCAGACATGCATTAATAGAATTATGTTCATGAATACTAGTCCCTAGGTGTTTTATCAACCCCTCTCAAATTTTAAAGGGATCCAGTAATGATAGGATAGACTATTCTAGAGGACCGTTAAATTATTCACCTCCACTCCTTTGAAATGAATGGTAGCCAATAAATAACTCATTTTGCCAAGTGCAGGAGTGTCAAATGCTCCTCGCTAGGAGAGCAGATTGTATTTAGCTCTCCAAACTGACCAAGGAGAGGAGAGAGGAGGAAATCACAGTCCATTGTGTTTGGCCTTGAAAAAACACTGCTGATCCAAAGCAAGCGTATCTCGATTAGCATCTGAATATGAACGGATTAAATTAGCATTATGAGCATGGCCATATGAGGAGCGTGTCTCCGGCCGTTCAAAGCCTATGAGTGGCTACAGGCGATGGGGAGCGACAGGAAGGAGCAATAAGGAGATACTGGGGGTCTGATGAAAGGAGCCCACCCCTGGACAAGAGAATCGAACGTCCTCAAACGGCCCTGGGTGGGCATTTTCTTTAAAGGGTCTGCACCCAGGCTAAAATAGAGACTCTGAGATCCTAAAGCAGCTCGTGACAGGGGGTCCTGGTTACTTCAAGGAACCAAAGAGTGAGCTGTAGGGGGTTGTCAGACAGGGCTTCCTGCTGGCCTTGGGGGGCTCACGGAACGGTACCATCTTTTATTTCAAAGAACGTGATCATAAAAGTTGCACAAAGTTGGCTCTGGTTACCTGCTGATATTTTGCTCGTTATATACAAAGTCACCGGAACACTAACGAGGTTGATTTGGCATGAATAAAAGATAAAAGTCAGATAAAAATGGGTGTTATTGAGGCTCAGCGACAGATGTGTTGACGGGTAGGAGCTACTCCCTATACATTGTACTGTTGGCTGTTTGGTTGTGGTTGCCTGCTGAGCTAAGTTGCTGTACTGTATTTTGATGAGCACTGATCCACTGGTGGGCCCCTAACAAAAGAAAAGACTCTTTGACATTTAAAACAGTGGTGGTTACAGAGCGAACTAACACTAACAAGCTGCACAATGAGCCCGGCTAGCTCACCTCGTGTTCACTTCTCTTACATCAGTAATGTCATCTGCTCTTTTGTTCGGTATTGACAGCCTTTTTTCTGTTTCTTACCAATTCCCTGAGGACCAAACAATGAGCAAAAATCCCAGTTCTGCTCTTTGAGTCTGAACACTATATGCTAACCTAGCGTAGCCTAATCGCTTTCCCTCCATTTGTTGGCAACATTGACAAATCTCCTATTTGCTCTTGTGCGGTATTAAGAGGCCTGTTATTTCCTTAGCTGCACATCTTTCATTCTAAATGGACAGCTTCTGTCAGCACAATGCTAAATTGGTCAATTAAAGCGGCAGTGGGATTGAATTAAGCTCCAGCCTCTGATCTCGCTCAAAAGGAGAGGGGTCTGGGCTGGAAACGATCGCTTAAAGTGTGCACCTAACAAACGAGCGGCCCTAATTGATCCAAATGAATCCACGTCTGGGTTTGATGGATTCATATATGGGCTCCATCTCAGAGCTCAAGAGTTAAAGCCCTAATTTTTCATGCGGATGAGGGGAAGGAAAGCCAGCATTTTACACAGGGTTAAAACACACTTGAGAGCTTGTCAGGAGTGTGCTCATTGCAGTTCGCACAGATGCGCAATTTTACACCTGGCAGATGTGGCTGAATACAAATCAGCCTGCTGACTTTCTTGCAATGACTGTATTAAATGTAATATTTTATTATATTTCCAATAAACCATATGTTCACACAAACCTCAATGGCTAAATGAGTCACACAGAGGAAAATCTCAAACCAAACTGCACGGCGAAGACAAAAGGCTTTACTAAGCTTTGTAATAAAATGAAACAGTTTTATTTGTTAACTCATAATGGTTACATTAGATAATGCCGCGCACATAAATGAGATACCAAGTGGCTTAGCATCTCTCGAGGGCTGAGAGTGCACCAATAACGTGAAGCTGTGTTGATAAACTATGCACTTAAACCTGTCTGGCTCTCCTCCACGGGTCCCTTTGGATGTGCATACACACACATATAGGGCCATAATCATTTCCCAACTTCCAACCTAATGTTTCCTCCCCCTCTCATGAGACGCCTCTCCCCCCCTTTTCTCCCCCTTCTCTCTCACGATACCTGGCGTCTACACCTCTGTCAGGGAAATCCACCTGCTTTTGATCTCTCTTTCTCTCTCTATCTTTCCCTCTCTTCTTTCTCTCGTCTTTCTTTCAGCTTGTCTATCTGCACCTCGCCTCCACTAAAGCAGGTGAATTTAAAATGGTGGAGCGCTCTTAGCCCCGCGGATGAAAGAGAGCTTTAGACAAAGAACAGGAAGAGAGCAAATGAAAGAGAGATGGAGGGACAGAAAGAAAGAAAGGCTTACAGCTAAATGGATTGAGAGAATGAAACAGAGGTATAGAAAGCGGGGAAATGTATGCAGAGAGTAGGTCAATTCTGAGGGAGATCATTGAGCGTGTAGAAGCAGCAAGCGATGGACAGTTACAAGCGAGTGGGGTGTGATGAATGAGGGAAGTAAGGGGGAGAAAGAGGTTAAGACAGTTGATAGATCAGATAAAAGATGGGGCAATGAAAGGTGAGAGGAAGAAAAGAAGGTTGCAGAGAGGATGGGAAAAGTTCAAACCTGACATGAGACAATAGAGAGGCATTTAGACAGCTAAAGGAAGGTGGTGTGTGAAAAAATCAAGAGCACAGATTTAAATACGAAAATGCAGCATGGTTCAGTATTTACATATCAGTGTAGACGGAGCTATATCAGTCAGTACTGCTTCTCCCAATGCTATTATTTCACAATTCATAACTGAATCTCAGTCCTGTTTCTCTGCTTATTTGAAGTTATTTTCACTCTGCTGCTCTTTCTGCCCTGCCATACTCTTTAGGATAAGCAAACGTGATTTTACAAAAAATCCTGGCACACAAAATGACATAATTGGGGGACAAGCTGTCCACATTATGAAACAAAACCCGTCCCAAACATAGCCTACTCAATGTGCACTCCAAACTCACTCTAAAGTTGGACCTGCCGCTGTATTCCTTACTTCATTGCCCTTGTTCAGTGAATAGATGATGTGGTAGACAGAGAACAAAATGAAATGCAGACCTCCTCACACGTTTGTCAGTCTTTGAAGGAATATAATGATCATGACACCGTCTCATCCTGTCCTGCTGTTCCTCTTCTTTTCTCAAATGAAGCTGTGATGCAGTGCAAAGACTAACTGAGACTGAAGTCAGAAAGCAGGTGACTCCGCTAACTCTCCATCTCCTCTCATCTCTCTCTATTTTAGCTGCCTTTCCTGTGTAAATGGCTCATTTCCTTGCCATTGGTGCAAGTACCGCCACATGTGCACCCAGAATGCCAACGACTGCTCTTTCCAGGAGGGACGTGTCAACATCTCCGAGGTAATATTCCTGTCACTTTGTCAACAGTCATTTTTATAGCTTAATGCGGTTTTATGTGTATTTCCCCAGACATAAATGTGGGATAACTGTAACAGTGCATTTTGGTGAATGTAGTTTTTTATGGTCTATAGATGAGAAATGCAATATAGCAATGCAGCTACTCTTTTTCACATATACTGCTAATGTTTCTCCCACATGCAACCGCAAATTAGAGCAGCACATGCCCAAATGATATTCAGCTGCATACATACCTTTACCCTCGCACCTTCTGTAGCTTTTGCCTCAGGATTTCCTCACATCATCCTGCTGTGTGTGTCTGCTGTCTGTGTGTGTAGTAGTGGCTTTTGGCACAGTGACAACAGCTTGTGTACTGTGCAGCAATAACTCTGTCGTGGCCCATAAGGCCATAAGCAGGCGGGGATGAATGACTGTCTATGGAAATACTGCCTTGTTCTTACATAGCCAAATGCTGCATTAGCATAAAAGCTAATATCAATCGTGCCGAGCGGTGGCTGCAGCAGGCATCATGTGAGGCATAACAAGTGTTTGTCAGCTGCTGGAGTGTATACAGTTATATTAGTGATGGACACAGAACCGTGTTCTGTATTTACTGTGGTTTTCCCTTCTCTTTTTCTCTCTTGTGCAAAGCAAAACACTGTCCCGCATATATTACCAGACACAGAAAGATGCACTGAAATGCATCTTCTCAGTGGACTTATGGCTGTAAATCCACTGCACTCCCCAGTGACTGACAGTCATGCCTCCGCTTTAACTGACTGACGACTCACACACATAAGTGCACAATTCCACCCTATCTCCTTGTGTTTGTGGTCTGACTCTCCCTGTTATCTCTATGCAGATTAAAGCCCCCCTTGTTGGCCAGACCGATTCACCAGCCTTTATTAATTGGTCAACCTTTATCCAATTACTCTCCTCTTTATCTCTTCTCTCAACCGGAGCTGTGCAGAATCCCAAACGCTAGCATGCTAAACCACAACCTCCGCGGCTGTCCAAAACAAGACACGGGCCCAGCCTTCACGGCTCACAGAGCTAACGTTAGCGGATTAGAGCACCCATCTGCAAGGCATAGGGAGAGCGCTGGCTAGCTCACTCTGAGCTGAGAGAGGCCAGAGGGGCAACGGATGGATAAACAGGAAAGGCCTGCAGGGATGAAAAGAAAACCAGAGGAAAGCAGGATGCAAGTAAACATGTAAACTGAGTGGTAATATTGGTGCATGACAGGAAAAAGGTCTTTTGAGGTGCAGCTTGTGCCAGAGTGAGGTCGATAGAGCTGAATTAATCAGATTAGATCTACTTATTAGTTGATTGACAGAAAATAATTCAGAAGCTCTTTTAATAATTGATTGCTGTTTATCAAGAGATTTGCTAGTTCGACAAAATAGGCTGATTGCGGACATCACATGGGGTTGAAAGAAATTTAAATGTGGATTTTTTGTGGGTGTTTGGCATTTAAGAAACCAAACTGTTAATTGATTAGACAAGAAAATAACGAGCACTTTTCATTAATATGTAGCTTTAAAAAATTTTGAGAATACTTTAGATTTCTTATGGTACAGGCTATATGGAGTCTGTGGAAAAGGTATTTTTGGGGAGAATCTGCTTTGAGAAAAAAATAGGATGAGCAAGAACAAAGAGAGACAGCGTGACAAAGAGAAGGAGACAAATGGATAGAGAGGGAGATGAAGAGATTGAGGCAGTGTTAGAGTGAGGGAGGCAGCAGGAAGAAGGAAGGGATAGACGGACCAGCTGAGAGCAGCATGTGGACAGAGAGACCTCTCCTGTCACCTCGTCTGCCCAAGAAACCACCGACCACATGCTCCACTAGAGAATCCATCATCTGCACTGTCACACACACATTACACACACACAGACACAGACACCCCAGAAACACACAACCACTGCGCTTTGTGTCTTTCATGCACATAAGTGTAAACATTCTTACACTGACATGCACGCGCGCACACATGCACAGAGTCATTCATCATCCTTCTCTTAGCTGCCATATCCATTAGTTGCGCTCTCAATGCCCCAACAAGTACAGCTCTTCCTGTAGGCTAGGCTTATCCTTCTTCTCTCTAGGGCCCATCTCTCTCTACCTCATCCTTCACCACTTTGATGCTCAGTCACCCCATCTTTTTCTCATCCTTCTTTTTCTTTACCTTCCGTGCTCGGTATGTGAAATATATATTATTAAAGTAAGGAGGATGAGGACAGAAATGCGCCTCTCTTTCCTAACACCTCGTGGTTTTACCTCTTTAGCTGCTGGTATATTGGAAATAATTTGGCATGCCATCAGAGATGTGTATTTCTGTTCACAAATTCTTGCACCCTGAATTTAGACCTCAGACAATCCTCTCTTTTTTTGCCACGCTCTGGCTTTATCCAGAATCCAAATAGCAGTGTTTTAACATAAGAGTGAAATCAGCTCTCCTGATAGCAGACATTTCACTCAGACCTTCACCGCTCTCTCCTGCAGATGAACACAGTAGATGGGACTGGATAAGACTCATTTTCAGACAGCGATCAAAGGCCAGATAGAAGTGTTCACACAGGGTTGAGAGGTTGCTGAGACTCCCGCCTGACTCTGTGGTCTGAGCGCTGCTGCACCGTCCAGACAGTGGAGCTGAGAGGGAGGATGGGGCCAGCTGGTCAAAAGATCAAGGCAGACTGATGAACTTTGAATGTGTGAAGTTCTCTTTTTCATACCAATATAATCAACCCTCCCTTTTCTCCTACTTCACCCTTATTCTTCAGTTTCTTTACCAGTGTCGCAGCTCAATAAAAATCAATCAACATCAGCGTCATTATCTCGGAAATAAAAAGAAGCATTTGACAGTTATACACCAAACATCTCTTCCTCTTTAACCTTAATTCCTTTCCTCTTTATTTTCCTCTCATCCTCTCATCTGACAGTATCTGAATCTTGTGTTACCATGGCAACCCAGAGGATCGGTGTGTTGCCGATGAGGACTCCCCTCTCCAGCCCCCCTTTATTTTGTCGTCTTCTGCTCACACAACCAGCACTCCAGCGCTATCTCGTCCATCTGTAATTTGTTCCACCGAATTACATTGTATGGAATACGTTTATGTGGTTGTCGGGCTAAAAGACTGAACAGTTAAAAGAAGGAAAATCTAACAAGGAATGTATTAAACAATCCTTTGCCAATCAATGAGCAAAAATGTTGTTCTTTTCTGTGAGCAGACTGTGTCAAAAGAGGGAGGAAAGAGAGGGAATGAAATGGATTGACAGAGTAAGCAGGGAGGAAATAAATATAATGAGTGACATTTCCAAATCAAATATGCATGAATCAACAATGCCTCCAATGGCACAATAAACAAATTCTCGAATTAAGGAGCGACCGGGCGGAAAATTGCAGGAGAGGGGTAGGAGTTACTTTATTATAAAAACAAAAATGCTGGAAAGAGAGGATACTAAGAGAAAGAGGAAAAAAATCTCTCCTTTATGGATTATTTCTTGTCTCATTTTTACCTTTTCCCCTTTGTCTAGTTTCCCTTTTTGACAAATTTAATTGCCATTTCTTAATCCACTTTTCTCCCTTCTTTCTCCTCCTCCTATCCTCCTCTTCTCCTTCCTCCTCCTGCAACCCTGGAGAGAAACCGTTCTTTCTGAGCCAAAGCCTTGATGAGTGCCAGGCAAGGTTCGGGGTGGCTGGGCTCAGCTATGTTAAGACATGCTTACGTGTTTGTTTTGCTGCAAAGCAAGGCTCAGTCTCACTCGAGCAATCAAGGCAGCGGTTAACTTGATTGAGATTTGTGGGTACAGCACTGTTTGTTTTTTTTACCCCCCCCCCACCTCTCTCACTCTTTCTGTCTTTGCTCTGCTTCATTTTTGTCATTTCAGTTTTCACTTTACATACAACACACAGGTTTAACGTCTGACTGTTTGAACATTTCCGACTGTTTGTGTTGGGTTCAGATCCAGCCTGTGGGAAAGTGTAAGAATGATGAGCCTTTTAGATTCTTTGTCTTCTTCCAAATGTGGCAAAAGATGTAGCCATCATAAATATTATGCTCTTTTGCAACACTTACTTTAGATGTAACATGGCGTTCACTGGTATTCTGTTTTTGCACATCTGCTCAGTCACACTAACCAGTAGCTTCCTCAGCTACATTTATTTGCGTTTAATGGAATGTGTGACCCCAGTGGTGAATTTTTCACTCATTTATAAATTCAACACCTTCCACTCCTTCTGTTTATTCTGTCCCCTCTATGTCTGAACGTAGGAAGAGTTAAAGAGCATTACACTCCTCCTTGTTTCTCTTCTCTCTCCTCTGCCCACTTTCCTTTTCTCTTGCTTATGTGGTATATGTGCTATTCTTATTTACTTTCTTAGTGAGTTATATGAAAAGATCAATACCTCTCTTACATACAGTTAATGTGTAGCTGTGGCCAGCAGCTGGTGAAGCATTCTCCTCCCCAACACCTTTTAGACACCCAAACCGGGGTGTCTGTGTCTGCCAATTTGTGTAACTTTCCGAAACCGACAATCCTACATTCACACCCACTAGAGCCATTGATTTGCCAGCTGTGCAGATGTGAGAAACTATGCAGGGTTAGAACTTCTCCCTTAAGCTCTCACTTTCCTTTGTTAAACAACTATTTCTGGCACTTTTGCTGTTTGTACGGGTGGATGCTGCTCTATAAAAGCCTTCCAGGATAAACTTGACCACTAGTCTTTTCTTGTATAACTCGACCCTGAGCTTAGCTCAACACAGGAACTGGAAACAGTTAAATTGCTAACACTACAACTCACTTTTAGGGCTCATTTTGAAAATCATCACTGAGTAATATGGTCTAACGTGTTGAATCTGTGTGGAAAACAAAGGAATAAAATGCGGCTTTGTGCAGGACTATTTCTTGTGTGGGAGCTGCTCCCTTACAAATTCTGGTCAAGAAAAAGTTATTATACTTTTAGTAATTAGTGTTGTACTTTTAGTCATTATTTATAGTGTTATTGGTAATTTCTGGTTTCTGGTCTTAATATGTAGCTCAGCCAACCGCCTGCTGGCTCCAGCTACATATTTATTGTGCATGTATGACAGTGGTATCCCTTTCTCATCTTGCTCTTTACAAGATGGTGTGTTTGTATGGCCAAGTGATAAACGCATCATTTAATACACCTAAAAAGCACAACTTCAGTATGGTCAAGCCTGTGAATGTCAGATAATCTCACAAGTAGATAGGCATGTTTAATGCCACACTGTCCCCAGATACATTAACAAGAGAGGCTCATAGAGGCTGCACTCAGTACAAAGCGTAACAATACTCTGACCCATTTTCTCAAGTGCTGTCTTCTCCTTATACACTCTTAACCAAGCAGATACACTTATAGCATACAGCCTGCCCACATATTCCGAAACAGTCACAAAAACACATGCTCTGTTGCTTTCTCTCTCTTGCACACACACAAGCACACAATCTATGGCTGACAGGGTTATTTGTGATGGAGGTGTGAAGGCCCCGGACCGTGACATTCTGGCACACTGTGTTTACCCTGGCTGGTACTGAGACACTGAGCAGAACACACACATTTTAGAAAAGGACATCCCACAGACTTCAGGCCAAGGCTGCTTGAGGGGCCTCACTTAGTGCACGGACATACGTGTGTGCTCGGCTACACCGCTTTGGTGTGTGTTTGTGTGTGACTGTCACTGGCTCTTATCAGGACAAAGCACAACCAGCAGCACAGGGCTGCAGGGGGCATATGGGTGAGGGGGAGGGAGGAGTGGGCGAGTCGTTGAATAATATCCACTGTTTCCTTTTTCTCTCTTTGCCTCCCTCCCTCTTTCTTGGTGTCTTTATCTGTTAGCAATATCTGTCTTCACCCCTCACCACCCTTCTATTCCCATGCAGCACCTTCACTCAAATCACGTATCTACAGAGTTGTTGCCTTTTTCTGCCCACTGTCACGGTCCACAGACTTCATCCTTTCTTTCTCTCCATCTTTTCCTCCCTCTCCCACTATTCTTCTTTCTTCTTTTGCTTCATCTGTTACCGTGCATAACTTCTCTTTTATAATCTGTAGCACTTTTCCTGGTTCCTTGTCTTTATTAGTTCATTTATTTCAGCTCTCCACCTAAGTGCACCATGTAGCTCATAGATGAAATCACATCGGCACACACCCTCCACCACTCAGTATGAAGGGGAGACGTGACTCAGCCATATTTAATAAAATACAACTAATGTTGTGAGGAGGGAACAAATACATGAGAACATTGGCGGCTGTGGGATGTAGCATTGCTTTAGCAGTGCTTCCAGTGGTGCATATATTTCACCAGGGACAAGTCAAAGATGGACAGAGGTTACTGTAATTAGAACCAGATGTAAAGAGAAACAAGAGGAAAGAAAAAAATGAAGAAACAAAGACACGGGCAGGGAGGCAAGTGGAGAAACTCTGGCAGTAACAAGCGGCAGATTACATTCAGAGTGACGCGATTTATTTTCCAAATGCTCTTCATGGTTGGAGGGAAAGGAGGGAGGGAGGTAGGGAGGCAGAGGGAACATGGAGAGGAAGTGGAGGCGACAGGGTGAAGTAACCACATGCCTCCTTTGCCAGATGGATCTAAGTTGGACCGTGACCGGCCAGCTTTTAACCCTTGGTTTGGTTTGGGAGCACACTGCTTCAGCCGTCCAACTCTACCCATTTTTGTGAACTTCCCTTGAAAACTTCTTTGTCCAAGAGTCAATAATTATACATTCACCTTTGGGAAATCACTGCACAATTGTATCAAGTGTTTGGGCGAACTCTCTCATACATCCCTGTTATTTGCTAATAGAGAACAATGAGGTGAATGAAGAAGTGTTTCTCGAGTCTCAGCAATGTAACCCAGCCTTTCGTTAATGTTTTAAAACCATGAGTCTGTGTGTTGTGATCTTCCCACATAATCATACTGGTTGTGTCGAGGGAAGAAAGAGGCGGGAGAGATTTGAATCATGGCGCTGGGCGTCATTTTTGTGTGCAGATGTTCTCATAGGTGAACAACACATGGTCTGTCACGGATGCATGCAGATGTTTTATTTCTCTCTTTCTGGGGTTATTTTTAGTTCCACCAGCCCAAAGCTCATCTTTTCTGTTTTTTTCCCCTCTGTCCCAGCTCTTCCTTCTGTTTTTTTTAGTATCTCTACATAAAACTCCTATACTTAGTCTCGCTCTGCCTTGCATCATGAATCAATCCCTCACCAACAGAAGGCAGGGAGGATGGGTTGCCCTGGCTGGGAGACACTGTGGAGCGAGCAGCCTGTCATACCCTAAGAAGTATGCTTAGTAGACAACTACACAAGGACAGCAGAGTTATATTTATGTAAGAGGGTGGAGTTTACCGAATGCAGCTTGCATTAACTATTACACTTTTGCAGATTCGAAGGACGTGTTCTTGGCGTAAAGCTGCGCAAGGCATTTTTTCGGGGACATCCTTGGGCCAAAATTCCATACTAACTTTTCAGCATATTGTAATTAAAGTGGTCTGAGAGGAAAATAGGTTTCCGCACCTCCTCCTGGCTCTGTTTTCAGAAAGCCTATCTTCTGACAGGATACGTCAGTCAATCACAGGGCCGTTTTAAAATCAAATGAGATGGTATAAATTAAAGTTAAGTCCGTGGAAAGATCAGAATTTGATTGTGCTGTGTTGGGCTGTATATTTTGTTTGCTGTGTTTTGTTTTTTTCCTTTTCCATTTCTGCCCATTACAGCTTTAATTGGTTAAAAAGGTCCATCCTGATATGGCATTGAGAAAATAAGCAGTCAGTGAATCACAGTACTGACAATTGCATGTATTAGGTGTAACATTGCTGCCAGGTTATTCTCTCCTTGATATAATCCTCTGCCATCCGGCAAGGCTCACTAAAGCAGCAGCTACCGCCCCGGCCATGCCAACATACCAGCTGCAACACTGAATACAATATCAGCAAAAACCTTAATGAAGAGCTAATGTGAAGTAAAGATTCACGAAAATGGGCACACAAGCACACCCACAGGGATAAGATGACATGATAGATGCACAGGGATTTGCAGGCCACACACAAGTGTGCTTTAGTGTCTGTGTTTGTGCAAGTGTGTGTCTGTGTGTGTCAGTCACAGGTCCCAGTGGTTTAATTATTCACTCTGTATTAAATCTTCATTTCCGCCGCCCTCACAGTCAGCCTTCCTAATGGTGAACACCGATGAATATTGCATTTTCACCATCAACCATCAATGTGTCAGAGGGAGAAAGAAATAAATGCAGAGTCACTGAGATAAAGAGATGTCTGCAATTTGAGACAGAGGAGTAACACAGCGAAGTGTGCTGAAGCAAAAACAAACTCAGAAGTGCAGGCAGATCAGTGCAGCAGAGAGACTGTGATTGAGAAACAGCAGTCGCCTGCTGAGATGGAGAGGCATAGAGAAATAGAGGAAAAAAACCCTGTAGCGTGCTGTGTCGTCCACTCTCAGAAGACCGGCTAACTGCGTCTGTCATGTTGGGCTTTTCAGCATGCTGTTTTAGTAAAGTGGCCATCACCGGTTTTTATTGCAGCCTCCATTTTACTGACACCATCGTGCTCCAGTGAAAACCCAAAATGGTCAGCGATCCACTGCATACAAGCTTCAGAGACATGGAGATTGCCGGCAGAACACTGGGCTTGAACTTCAGAAAAATGAAGTGGTGTGAAGATTTAGCTCTATTTTAAAACAGACTAAAGTAGCTTTATTTACATTTTCTATAATAAAATACTGAATCTGAGCAGGGTTACCTACACAATGCTTTTAGTATCAAGTTTCATTGTAATGCACATTGCTACCTGTTACCTGAGTGTCGGTCTGCTTAGGAGTCAATGCCTCAGAAAGAACAAGGTCCTGTCCCTATTGGCTTGGTGCTTTTTCACTGTTGACTCAAGTTACTAAGACGGTTATGCTACCTCTGGTTTATTAGATAGGTTGTCTAGTTTTGGCAAGCCTTTACACATAAATAGCTGAGTGCCAGGATGAGCAAGAATAAATACCTTACCAGTGTCTCTAATCACTAGGTATAAAACTATAATTATAACGCAGTAGTGTATGATTGTCAGTGTGTAAATCAGTATGTCTTTATGGAGGCCTAGTCTGCTCTTTGAAAGCTGTCAGTATCTAACAAGAGCCACTGCACCAAGGCAGGTATTCAGCTCATTCTCTGATTTACTAGAACCGCAGCGACTCCTGTTCTGACAGTTTTGGGCCTCCTGAGAGAGTGTAGATTAGCTTAATCTAGCATTTTAGAGATTCTGTATTGACAGGATCCAAAGATGAGAAACATTTTTTCTCTCAATAGATCTGAATTGTCAAATTGCTTTTGATCAGCACAGCAACCAAGCAGAATCTAAAAATGATGTTTTGACGTTGTTTCTTGAAAAGGAGGTTTAAAAACCATCAAAATAAGCTCACACAGTTTCAAACATCTCTCAAACACTGACCATCTCCTTACAATTGGTGGATATATGTCTGGCTAAAATATGTAAAAATAAGCAGCATAAATATACAGCGTCCATAAATCCATGACGTGTATAGATTCATTTAAGATGATGACAGTAGGGATGGTCTGATTTTCTCAGGTTGCATTAAACAATAAATTACTTTAATGCCACTAAATATTGAGCATATGCTGCCAATTTATGTTTGAGACCATTTATTTTTGAAGTAGAAATAATAATTTCCTTGATGTTCTTAAATTGGATGTTTAGACAGCAACCTAAAAAATGCTGGCTACACAACAGGATATTCTATAAATTGTCTTTTTGTTGGCTGTATTATTGGGCCTTTTAATAGAATTTCTGCACTCTTATTTCCTCAGAAATGATGTGCAAACCCATATCTGTCTGGGCCAAAAACATGAACCATAGAAAATTAATAAAAAACACGTTCACCACATTTAAGAAAAGTATCAAGTGGGCTAACTGCTGACACACAACTGATCAGAAAACCTTTGCATTTAGGTTCTCGTAGACCAGCCTAGTGTCTAAATGTAAGTGTTGTAAAGCATAGTGCAGTCAGTCGTCAAGCAACACTGCATATAAAATGTAAATTAGGGTAATTTTGGTCTGTCTGTGCTCTTCTTTATGATAATAAAAAAATCTAAATTTTGATCTCTCCTCATGCTGAAATATAGCGCAGTTGGAACAGAAGAGCCATATGCAGCAGACAGGAGAGCATATCTACCTCTGAAATCAAGGCTTGTCTTTGAAAAGCTGAAAAGCACAAGGTTTGATTGCTGCTGACATATCTGGGTTAGAATGATAACGGGGTGCCAGCCACCCCTCCCCTCCCCCTCTGCTCTATGAAAATCCATAAGGAAAAAAAAAGACTCTTCCTCAAAAAATATTCACACACTCCTGCTTTTTATTGTTTTATAGTATAGTGTGCCATGTGTGTCGAGGGGATAAACTGTGTAGGTTTGGCAGCTCGCTTGTATGTCAAGGATAAGGGATTAGGAGATGAAATCAACACGTATGTGCGCCTGGGTGGTACATCAAAGCACATAGTCTGAGAGCGGATGTGTGTTTGTACGGTATATGAGGAACATATACGTACGTAGATTCAGTCGAGCTCCTGCTCCGTGAGACTTTGATAATCCATGCTGAATAACATTCATGTCACACATCCCCCTGCATCTCGCTTTTAATTCAGACTCTCTCTTCTGTGCTCCTTCGTTCCTCTGCACTCGCTCGTCACTTTGTCTCTCTCCCTCGTTCCACCTCTTCCTCCCTGCTTCGCTCGGAAAGAAGGGCGTGGGCAGACAATCTCACAGTCCCTTTCAAGGTTCAAAGTCCCTTTTCTTCCTCTGCTTCCCGCGCTCCTGCACTGTTCTACATGTTACTGCCTTATTAAGTTGTTCCACTCTCTCTCTCTCTCTCTCTCTCTCTCTCTCTCTCTCTCTCCCCCCCCCCCCCCCCCCCCCCCCCCCCCCCACAGTAAGTGTCTGCTTGGTCACAGAACATCTTTCTGGTTTTTGCCTGCTAATGAGCCTGCATCATCTTCACACACACACACACACACACATGTTTGTACTTCTATCTTAGTGAGGACATCCATAGGCATAATGCATTTCCTAGAGCCTTACCCTAACCTTAACCATCACAACTGATTGCCTAAACTTAATCCTTACCCTAACCCTAACCAAACCTCAATTCATACCTGTTCTCTAAAAACAAGTCTTCACCCTCAAACATGGCTGTTTCAAAGTGAGGACCGGCCAAAATGTCCTCACTTTGTAAAAATGTCCTCACTTTGATAGTTAAATGCAGAAAATGGTCCTCACCATGTAGCAAGTACAAGAACACACACACACACACACACACACACACACACACACACACACACACACACACACACACACACACACATACACATTTGTCCTTCTATCTTAGTGAGGACATCCATAACCGTAATGCATTTCCTAGAGCCTTACCCTAACCTTAACTATCAAAACTGATTGCCTAAACTTAATCCTTACCCTAACCCTAACCAAACCTCAATTCATACCTGTTCTCTAAAAACAAGTCTTCACCCTCAAACATGGCTGTTTCAAAGTGAGGACCGGCCAAAATGTCCTCACTTTGTAAAAATGTCCTCACTTTGACAGTTAAATGCAGAAAATGGTACTCACCATGTAGCAAGTACAAGAACACACACACACACACACACACACACACACACACACACACACACACACATGCAGCCCACGATGTACGAACCACACCCTGCAGCTTCTGTAGATATTCATTTCTAATAATAGCTGCACCCTTGTGTACTGTTTGTTGCTACTATAGAGTGATTCTCTCAGTGTGCACACAGTAACTAATGGATTTAAGTTCAAGTTTCACATAGACACTTCGATATAGTCTCCTTCTGATCTGTATTACCCGTGATGTAATGCATAGATTTCTTCCTCTCTCATCACTATGGCTCACGCGTCCAAAAGTACGAGCACGCGCTCTAAGAAACACATGGCTGCTGACCAGCTGGTGTGCAGAAGACGAGGGAATAAGAGAATATGTGGTCCTTGAGCTGACAGTATGATGTATGTCATGTCATCGTATTACATGGCTTGTATCAATTAAGCAATGATTTGGAAACAGACTTCCATTAACAATATGGTTCAAAATGTTACCACCAAACGCTGATTCTTGATACTTTGCTCATTTTAAAAATCGACCAGTTCAATAATTGTAACTAAAACAATTACTGTAAATGACTGTCTGAAATAGAACCAGGAAATCAGGCCCTGCTTTTGCATTTTTAGGTAATAACATCTCTAAAACATGTCCACATAGAGTATTTTAGAAGGGATATTTGTTTATTTTGTAGCAGCCCTATAGCATTTGGTGAACTGAATTTTACCACCCTACATTTTCTTCCTGCCTTTCTATTCTCTATACTTTGTATGCATTTACTCTTCTTACTGATAGGAATGCACAATGTCTGATGGGAGAAAATGAGCTTATTTGCTTCTAGATTTGTATGTGATTTGGGTGCCACCCACTGAAATGCTTATAGAAATCATTACAATTTGGCTGCAAGAGCAAATGAATTGATGATATGATGGTTGTTTCTGTTTGTCACCTAGCATTATTTCTGAGTTTACTAGAAGTATGCGGCCCTCATTGCAAAGGTTAGATGCTTTGGATGCGACCTTTACCCCTTCATTCACACAGCCATAACATGTGACACACCATGTCATGCATGTTGCTTTGGATAAAAGGATCCACCCAGTGTCATTTATTAATGTATAGGGGATTGTAACGAGGTGTAGATGGGACTCTGAAGTTCAAGGCTGCAGACGGCTCTTTGGTTTTCTGCGTGAGACCGCTGTCAGAAAGCCGGGGGGGGGGGCATGTCGACGGATGGTGGGGGAGCATTCACCACTCTTCATACCCCCTCCCCTTTGTCAGCCCACTGTAACACACACACACACACACACACACACACACACACACACACACACACACACACACACACACACTGTCCCTCTTATTTGTACCACTGTGCCCCTCTAGCTCCTCCGTGACCATCCATGCCATCTCATCTCTCCCCCCGGGCTCCCCATATCGCTTTACTTCATTATTTAGCGTGTTATTTTTTCTCCTCCCTGATCTATAGTCCCCACATCACAGAGGCGGCTAATTAATTATGGATGGAGTTGAGGGGGGGAGGTGAGTGTGTGTGGTGGTGGTGGGGGGGACTTAAAAAAAAAACGACCAGACATCCGCCTCATTACATATGCGCAGTGTTTTTGGAGCTTTATTAATTTATATCTTGTCAGGCTATGCCAAAGCCTTCAGAACACTTTTGGCTTTTTAATACATTTATTTATTTATATAGCGTTCCGCGCTTGCTTTTGCCTTCCCTTCATCCTCCTACACCATACTCTCCGTCCCTCCACCCCACCCCGTCTATGTCTTGATTTTAATCTCTCACCTTCTACATATCTGCATGAACACACACACACACACACACACACACACACACACACACACACACACACACACACACACACACACACACACACACACACACGTGCACATTTTTTTCCTGCCGACTGTCTCATTATCTGCTCTTGGTGGATGTTAAAAGGTGTTTTGCTCACCTGCAAGAAGAGATTATCTCATCCCCCAGCCGAACACTGGTTTTATTATTTTTTTTTCTTTTACTTGATTATTTGGTGTGGTAGAAAGCAGCGTGGTAAATATCACAGCACGTTGAAAATGAAGGAAGGAATATATTAGATGGAGCTTAAGCGAGAACGGCAGCAGCTCTCCTTTGAGAAACGCTCAGTGACGTTCAATCAAAACTGGCATCTGCAGGAAAATGTAAAAAAAAATTAGGTCAAACAGTGTATAATTGGAAGAAAAATATCATTAGGAATGGTAGCTTTGGATTGTTTTGTGTCTCTAGGACATACAGAAGTATGACAATAAATAAATTAGTTCCTAAAATATGGAACATCCGTTTGTACACACAGAGCGAAGCTCATTTCCTCTAATTCTACATGCAGGAAATTTTCAAAAGTAGTAATAAGTGAAATAATATATACAATGCATCGTAATAATCTACATAATTATGTATGCCTTTACTGTTTAAGAATGGGATGTGCGGCACTAGCCTCAGGCAGCAAAGCTAACAGCAGCCTTTGAAGGGAAAACAAATATGGAGAGGTAAGGAAAGCCCTCCAGCTACTGTGACAGAAGTTGGAGTTGGACATCAGCCATCACAAACAAACACTTTGTAACATATACACTCGTTCACATACTCAGCAACACAGGTACACTCACACACAAGCTAACCTCTGTCCAGTATGCGCTGAAGAGAGTCTTTCACAGCTAATGAAGGATTCTTGTTTACGCAACTTTGCATCACTTGTGTGCTCGGAAGCGAAGAGTTTTAAATTTGGCAAAGGCAGTTTTCTGCTACGGCATCCACATCTGTTGGTGTTAAAAATACTTATGAAGATGTCAGAATGCAAAGACAGTCATCAAAATCTCAAAATTGAGCAGATGTTTTTGTGCCGTGCTCTTGTGTGGAGAAACCATCTGTGGTGTGCATTCCTTCATGCATCTTTTCCACTTCACGGGCAGACACAACTTTACTCAAAATGCCTCTTACCGGTTACAGTAGAGCAAGATGAAGTGATCCTTATGAGGAAGCAGCCTGCTGTTCTGTGTAAGCTCAGGTCCTGATCTGGAACATTTGTGTGTATATAAAAGCTTAAATTGCAATTCTGTTATTGACTGACTCGCTACCAGACATTTAAATCAATCAGATCATGCTATACCTGCAAATGTTCCTGACATACAGCAAAAACCCCACCTTTTCACAACTACACACCCCTACACACCCGTCCCCTGTCGGCCCTCCTGAAGTCGGTCAGATGGAGTGTCACATCTGGCCAAGAAAACCACAGCATCCGTCTTCACAGATGAATTGAAAGCTGAGAAGTCAGCAAAAGGGAAGAAATAAAGAGAAAAAAGGTCTCTTCGAGCTTCAAACGAATCCCCCCAGTGAAATATTGTTTCAATGTACTCTGCACTTTGTAGCCCTAATGCGGGCTTTGAACTGTTTTGGCACCTGTCACAAATACTGATGAAATAGTTTCTCCCTGCAGAGCACTTTTCCCTGATCCCACTCCCTCTCCCTCAGTATCCTCTTCTTCCTCACTACTACCTCCTTCTCTTTTCCACAACGCCTTTCCATTTGGTCTCAAAAGCAGTACAAGCTTCTATCTGTGAAACCAGGGGCTTCGTGCAGAAGGATTTCTCTGCTCTTGCACCATGTTGTCTGTGAACCACTATTTCCCTCCACTGGTTAGCTTGTTATTGACTTTTACAGAAATTATAGGAAGCCTTTAAAATCTGTGATTTGAAGTGCTAGATTTGGATTATTATATGATAGGATGAGCAGCTTAACCTTTCTAACATGCTATCTTACATGCTTCCAAGAAAATCTGTTTTCCACTGCTAATGAGATATCAGCTTGAACGCTACCTCAAAACCCTACAAAATCAGATTCATATATTCATGGCTCACGAGACAATATATTTAACCCATTATGATACTTTTTAGTGTATTGTTATACAGAGGATTCGGTGAAATAACAGGATGCTATAAGGAAAGATGACTGCCAGAGAAAACGCCAAGCAGACAGCCGAGCTGACACAAAGTCGATAGACGGATGAATAAAACATTGGTTAGCTGCCGCCAGTGCTACAGGCTACGCTAGCTTCTGACACGCCGGCTTCTATAAGTTAGCTTTAACAGCAGGATGCTCATATCCTTCTTTTTTTTTTCTCTCATGTGGCACCGCGGACGTTGCAGGCCCACACGAGCTTTCTCTGCACTGAGGAAGGACTTCAAAAGCCACAAGTGCAAATCAACCTCTACCTTCTTCTCTGTCTCCTTTCCTCTGCTTCTCTCCCTCCATTTCTGCTCCCCTCCATCAATTTTCAAGTGTTGTCTGAGACTCCAGGCAGTTAATTAAGTAGGACATTGTCGGGGGGCTTCGGTACATGGTGCGGATGAAACTGGATGGATGGATAAAAAGATGGAGAAGATGCAGAGGGATCCAGGCATTCCTCTTTGCCTCTTTGCATTTCCAGTCTAAAATGTCTTCTCCTTAAACCTTTGATTCTTTCACATCTTTTCTTTTGATCCCAGTTCTTTTTTTTCAATTCTTTTTTCCTGTCCCTGCATGCCATCTTTACCCTTTGCTCTGTTCCCAATTAAACCAGCATCCTCTGCCTTCACTTTTTCTTTTTTTTTACTTTCTCCTTATTCCCTTCATTTCCTCCTTTTCTCCTCAACCATCCTTCATGTCTCCCCCCTTTCTTTCTTCTCCTGTTTCCTCCCTCCACCATTCCCTGTGTCATTCCCTCCTTCTTGGCCATTCATTTTCCCTGCACCATTCCTCCCTTCTCCCGCCTTCCTCGTAGTTGATTATACACCAGGTTTTCTGTAGCCCGTTTCTTCCTACTATAGTATTCCCCTCTCTCATTATGTGTTGTGCATGTGTTTGTGTGTGATCAGACACACAAGGCCAGAGCTAAGCAGGCTAATGAACAAACTCCGGCATTGTATTCAGGCCCTGGGGACATGCTGTAGCTTCTAATGTACAACAGCTACAGCTAGAGGAGGAGAAAGAAAAATCCACTGACAGCGAGCCAGCTATCTGCTTAAATAAAGTGCTACAAGGAGTGAAGTAGAGGGTGTGCAGTGGATATTTTACAAGGATGTGGTCAACGTTTTCCTGTCCTTTCCCATTATTATCCTATTCTTTGCTTTGGACTTGGTAACGTGTGTGTTGTCCTATACAGCTGCTCTGACTGACTTGGACAATCAACTTCAGTCTTTTACACTCTTGCTACATGTAATAGATGCTCCATTTTTAAAATCTAAATGCATTGTTGCATTCTGAGCCTACACATGTCTCTTATTATGTGAGTCGCTTAGCAGTGTCTCCAGGTTGTAAAGTGTGTGATTTGTCAGCAGTGATCTGGTTTGTTATCCCTTTGGCTCAAACTGTTTAGTAGAGGGTGGGTTAGATCCACCCAAGCTTTAACTCATGTTGTATAAGATCTGTCAGCCAGCCAGCCACCAGCCAACCCCCCCCCCCCCCCCCCTCTTTCTCTCCCTCATTCTCTGTGTTAACAGGATCTACATCGCAGCCAAATCATGGCATGTAATGACTTCATTTCTTATAGCACATGCACAAATGCATATCAAAGAAACGTTACATCCTGAGCAGAGTATCCTATATTATTCTTGTTCAGTAAACACATGTAAACAGACTTAATTAATCCAACTGCACATTGAGAAACCTTGTTGCCTTTCACATCTGTGGGCTGAGAACACACACACACCCTGTAGTGCTGTGTACTTCAGCGGTGTTAGCCAGTGGATGGGCTGTTTCCAGATGATCTAAACAAGACTCTGGGCTCTGGCCAATGTCAGTGACAAATGTGCACGCACACACACACACAACAAACACAAAGTTCATGAGCTCATTACTCCATTCCACACATGGACATAATCCCCCGGAGTCTGTCCGCCTGCTATAACAATGTAGCGCTGTTGTGATGTGAATAGTTTTATTGGGCAGATAATATTTTACGAACCAAGTATGAAAAACTTTTCTTGCTGAAGTGTTGTTGTGCAGCATTTAAATGTGGTAGAAGGCCAGTGGGAGTGTTGCAACACATGTGAACAGTGCATCGCAGCTCTTTAGAATAGACTGTGTCGCAGCAAATCTGTCATGAAGTCAAATGCAGCATGTAACCCACGGCCTTCCCGCTTTTTTTTTCTGTTAGCAACAAACAAATGATTTATTTCATCACCCCGTCTCTTATCTCACTACTGTTTGTGCCTTGTTTGCTTGCTGTTCTGACTGTGTTGAACAATCTCACTCTCTTCTCTAACGGTCTCCTTTGGGGATAAGTAGGAATTAAATATCTCTCCTTTTTGTTTTCTAACTCCACAGGACTGCCCACAGATTCTGCCTTCAACCCAGATATACATCCCAGTCGGGGTGACCAAGCCGATAACTTTAGCAGCCAAGAACCTGCCACAGCCACAGTCCGGACAGAAGAACTATGAGTGCGTCTTCCACATCCAGGGGGAAACCCACAGTGTACCAGCTCTGCGCTTCAACAGCACCTCCATCCAGTGCCAGAAAACAGCGGTTAGTAAGATGAGATAAAATAGCGAAATTTTTGGTAATCTGGTGAAGGGATGCTATTTCATCACTGTAAGTGGCGGAGAATACAACAGGTGTTGGTGGTGCTTTTGAGTCATTATAGAGGGAAAAAAAGATGCTCACAGTTGGGGATAGAGAACATTATGAATTCCATTTTGTCTCACTGACAAAATTAAAGCACCCCACCAAAAAATGGACTATTGTATAAACTGTAGCACAAAAGATACGGTACTTTGAATTTTGTACAGACTAAAAGCAATAGTCATTTAGCACTATTACTCTTGATCTAATCAGTTCAACTGGGTTCCTAAATCATGATCCCAGTGAGGACATTGACTGAGCTAGGGTTAAATAATGGCCTCCCACAACTAATGACCGTTCTGGACACTAATATGCTCGTTGTCCTGATAAATCATGCTGCACTACTTGGACACTGGCTTGGCGACAACTTAGATAAATGACCCAATGCTGATATGGCACATTGAACTGGTAGTTGGCAAATAAAAATTGACGGCAAGTGTTCACATTTTTATTAAGACACAGAAATATAATAAGGCTTTTCACTGTCTGTATGTTGATCTAAATCATAGCAGATTATTAAGGTTTGTATAGAAAATCATTGAAGTTATTGATCGAGTGCAGGTGCAATGGTCAGCCATAGTTTTGTTCAGTGCTTCTATGGTTTTTAGTGTATCGTGACTGTAGTTGGTTGTTTGTTTTTTTTTGTGAAAAAGTTTTTAATAAGAATTTGTGTGTGTGTTTGTATGGAGGATTTGCTGATAGGAAAAGGTGTTTGTACATGTGGGTCCATGCCTCTTCTGTGCATTGAAATATGGCTGTGTGTGTACGTGTGTGTATGTGTGTGTATACGTGTGTGTGTGTACGTGTGTTTGTGAGGCTTCAAACTAGCATGACAGATAAGAGGTAGCTAGCGTCGCGCTTCACTGAGGCTGAAAATGTGAAGAGGAAGTCTGTCTCTGAACCTAGTTGAGAGCGGATTGATCATGTTTACACCTCTACTCTATACCTCTCCCTCTCCCTTCCTCTATCTGCCTGTAGAGCTCATCTTTCTCTCTGCCTCTCTTCCTTCCTCCGTCTGTCATACTTTTCCTCTTCCTGTCGTTCCCTACTTTCCTCACTCCATCTTCCACATCTCCCATAAGTTCACTTTCTGCTGCTTGCCTCTTTCCCTGTCGATTTCTATCTTAAGATGGAAGATGAGATGGGAGGCGGTGCTGTTAATTTTGTGTTACATGTACGTCTTGCAGGTGTCACAGCAGCATGGAACAAAAATAGAAAAATCTAGAAGGCGTCATTTCTTGTTAGTAAGTGTTAACACTTATCACCTGTCAATATGTCAGAACTTTTTAGAAGGGTTCATGCTGTCATAGATATTAGCAGACAAAGCAGCAGTAGTCCCTGTTCAGCTGTGTGGCTCACTGTATAGGCAGGGCAGCTTTATATTTCACTCTGCCTGTATCGACGGGCAGTCTTCAGGTGTTGGCACGCGCTAGCCAGTTGTTTGTGAAGGCAGTGCTAATTATCTAGTGATAGGGTTGTCTCTCCACAGAGATGTCTGTTTATTGACTGTTTATTGTAGCTGCAAGGCCAGTGTTAATCAGCAGCAAAGCTTAGCCTCAGCCAAAAGCTGAATTTCTCCGTTTGATGTCCACAAAGCAGACATGCTAGCAGTAATTAGCCTTGAACTGTCAGTGCTTAGCCCTTGTTAGCAATTAGCAGTGGCAACTTGACTGCGTGGTCAGATATCGATGCAGCGCGTGCAACGAGTCTGCGTACATCCGTATTTAGATTCAGTGGATGAAAAAGGTGCCAGCTGCATGAACTTGCCATTAAGGCGTAATTCATGCAGACTCGAGATTATGAGTTTAATTATGTGCCATGAATTATTAGGATGAGCGTCTTATTATAGCTCCGGAGCAGTTTTTCAGAAGAATGGGGGTCTTAAATATTAGTTTATCCGTTTATAGACCTTCATATCTCTGCTTTTTACACGCACCCCTCCATGTTTGCTCTTACTTTGACAGTGTTCAGCACCAACTCAATGAATCATGCATGACTCTGCAGTAGAAATAGACTTCATCTGCTATGCTGTGTACACACTGCTGCTTCAGTTTGTAGGCACACAGCTATGGGGATAAGGGTTAATCAGTGTCTGTGCGTGTGTGCACATGTGCATCCTTCAATATGCCTTAGGCTACGGATCCCATGGTAGCTGTGTATGTGTGTGTTTGGATGTGCAGTTCCATTAGACCACTGCAAGAAGTCTGTGAGGTGGGGCGGCATTAGGCTTGCTAATCAATGGGATAAACACAGGGGTGCTAATCCACAGTTTAGCCTTGTGTTTGCGATACACACAACTGTATCTCAAACCACCGTGTCAGACTTGCACATTTTTTTTTTACTTAGGAAAGATGAGGACAAGGGCAAGGGACCAGAGAGCTGGTCTTCCTATACACTAAAATGGGAGGAATGAAGGAATAAGAGTGGACAAAATACACGGAGGTGCAAAAGACAGGGGGAAAGATGAATACAGAGAAGTTGAGGAATGAGGAAAGAAGGATGAGAAAGCTAGGTAATACTAGAAAGCAGTGGAAGTGGCAAAAAAATGAAGATGAGATGAGGCAGCATAGGGAAATTGGAGCGTAGTAGACAATTTCAGGTGAGATGAACGAAGAAAAGTGAGAGTGAGAGTGATATTGAAAAGAACAGAGGGAGAGAACAAGATGAGAGGGTGTGAGAGAGAAAATCGGCTCAAAAGTCTCTCCTGAGGCCAAACTCATTCTCCGTTCTTTCATACAATATCATCACACTATCCAAAAGAAGATAACTATCCACAGGATATTCAGGACATCCACAGTCAGATCATGTTTTAACTCTAGCTTCCCATACTTCACTGCTTTTATGATGACCATAATAACTCAATACTCCTACATAGTATCCCCTAACAGGAGGCTGTCAATACCCTACTGTATATGTGACACGCATGATATATGATAGTGTAACTTCAGCTCCTTAATAGCCTTGTTTGGTATTGACTATCCATATCTGCTCATGGGAGAAAATATTGGTGTTATGGTATTTCTGTATAGGGTAACTGTGCATACCAACTGATCCCAAAGGGATCAGTTGGTATGCACAGTTCATAGTTTGGGATAGGGTGAGTGTTTGTGTGCTATTCTTCTGTGTGTGGATCATAAGACCTGAGAAAGAATGCAGTATTGGGGAAAAAAAGATTTGCTTTTGCAACTGTGAAACAAGTAGGCCACTCTGTGCTGGAGCAGTTAAGACTTTGAAGAATCGTACATTTAGGGTAAGGATTTTAAGCACCCCTCAAAGCTCTAAATTCTGCTGTGTTGAAAATTCATAAGGTTTATATTGTGAAAGAAATGGTTCGTCACACTTTGCATTTCTCACTTTTGAAGTTGGGTACATTGCCAAACACAATTCTACATTTTTTGGAACCTGTGAAAGTTGATGAAATGGCAGATTGTCCAAGGTCCAGTAGCAAGTTAATTGGAGAAAAACGCTGATCATTTTGTAAAGAGGAAAAAAAAGTGTCCTCTTCATATTTCTTAGTGCCAAACAAGCCCACATTACGACTGACGCATACGGAGCCATCCGCTAGGCCGTATGGTAGCAGTTAACTCCGGTCAGCAGCGACCAAAACAACAAGCTGGTGTCTACATTGGTGCCGTCCGATTTTCTGACCTGGTCCAAGCAGTTTCCTGGTGCGTTTGGTCCAATCAGAGGCTGTGGTTATGGTGCAAAGGCCAATAGGATGCTGAGCTGTGGGCTGGGAGGTTGTGCTCGGAGCACCAGAGGGGTCACGGGAGCAAACACACATGTACACAATGCTTTCACACACATATGAGCACATTCTTGGGTCAGAGAGGCTGATGGAGCACAGCTGGACATCGTTTCGAGGCCGAGGTTGAGAGAAGAGGCTCAAGACTTTTCCTTTCTGCTCCTTTATCTTCCTGTGTTCTTAGCTTTGTGTCCATTTGTACGTCTCCATTTTCCTACTTTGTCTCCCTCTTTATCCTTCTTCCTTGTTTCTCCCTGGAGGCCAGGAATGAGAGGACAGATAATATCAGCGCGGGCCTTACACCATTACCTTCTGTCTGATAAACCACTCGGCCACTCCATCACCCTCTTTCTCCCACTCCTTCACCAGTGAGGAAAAAAGCAGACATGGGGGCAGGAGGAGAAAATCTAGTTTGGGATAGGGTGAGTGTTTGTGTGCTATTCTTCTGTGTGTGTAGAGAGCAGCTGTTTGTTAAAGTAGAGATGCGAAGTATCAGGGGTCCTGATGGCATCCAATTAAGGGAGATAAAATGATGATGAATTGCAGTCGGGCAGCGTAGACCAATGCTTCTGGCGTGTGTGCTGAAGCGCTCACACACATATACAGGAAGACAGCAGGAGAAAAAGAAGAAAGCAGCTGTACAGATTTGGATAAGATTGTGCTGGAGAAAAGAGAGAAGGTGAGCCGGGTGAGGAAAGAGGGACAAAAAGGCGAGGAAGTTTTTAGGCAGAGTTACGAGGAGAGAGGGAGCAGCATAGAAGGAGGAAAAGAAGAAGAGTGCAATGACACTTTACCGAGAGAGAGTTTGGAAGGGAAAGGACAAATCATCTGCTTGCTTCCAATGGGAAATGAAAAAAGGATGGCAGATGAGAAAGATGGATATATAGACGAATGGATGGATAGACCGTGCACACAGAGGTCTAGAGAAGAGGCCAAACATGTCTGCAGGGAGAGCAGTTAACACAAACCACATTGGTCTAATGGTGTCACACACCCTCGTTTGGCGTGTATGTGCAGGAGAGACGAAGCACAGTGTTGATGCTCTTTTTCTCTGACTTTTGAAAGACTTTCTGAAGTTTATGGGATTTGTTAATATATGCCTGGCAAAACGAAAAATTCTAAATGATATAGAAAAACACATTAAATTCAACATAACATGCACATAAATTCACACGTACGTGGTGCTAAAGATGCCAGGGACGAGGCTAATGAGGGCTTTGGTGCCGATCGGTGGACGGTAGGTGCAGCGGAGCATGGTACAGCCTGGCCTGGCATGGCCTAGCACAGCTTAATGAGATATAAACACTAGACCTGCCACCACATTCAGCCGCAGTGCACACTGTCACAGTTTTAATTGGCTTGCAGACGACTGTGTGTGTGTGTTGTGTGTGGAGATGGATTTAGGAGCAGAGGGAAACTCGCTGGAATTTACTGTGAATGGCTGCAGCTTAAAGACCGTTCATTGTTACTTTGTCACGGGACGGCTCAGACAGCACTGATCAGATGATGGTGTCAGGACACTAACTTGTTTTCGTCTGAAGTTATTACTCAGAGAATTCTTAAAAACCCGTAGAATGATCAATCTGAATCAATAAGAGATTGTTTTGTTTCTTCGTATCTGTTGTTAGTTCATGTGTGATGCCAGGGAGACGGTGAGAATTCCAGGATGTTTGTTCAAGTTCTTACAAATACATTTACTTTGCAACACTGACTCCTCTCTGAGCCATCTTCCACTGAAGCATCCCAAAGTGAAGAATTGAAGAGAATTGCCTCCCTGTGGTGTCCTCTTACTTTCCTATCATGCATTCCTTCACTCTCTAACTCGTCCCCCTTTTCTCTCCCTCTCACATACTCGTGTCTGTCTCTCGCTCCTCGTCCTTTCTACCCTCCGCCGCCTTCTTCATTCTCTGACCCGTCATTGGCTCGCTGCCTCTCCTCCTATCAGACAGGTGAAGAGCAGAGCTCCCACGCTCCTGTCCTGGATAAATAAGAATTAATTGCTTCACAGCTATCAGCATATGCCAACTTCTCCACCCCACTCTAATTATCTATTTCTCATTGCTGTCTCTCTTCCTGTGTCTCTGTAAGCTTTAGACCGGTGCTGCACTTTGCATTTTTTTATGATGTTTTAAAGGGAAAGTGAAGCAGCAGAAATGATTCTCCTGCTATTAGCCTGATGACAAGTGAGACAATAAGGTGGTTAAATCAGATTGAAGACCTGTGCTTACCTCCATGTCTCTGTCAGGCATCATTTGCAATTATTTTGTTTTCGGTTTTACAGTAGCTGGGGTCATGCCCAGACACCTCAAACAACTTAAACATTTTTATAAGAGTATGCAACCTTGAACTTAATTGATAGCAACAGGAATTAACCAAACAAAGCACTCCACCAATCACATTTTTCAACTGCAAAGCACTTCAGCTCAGTGGCTGTTGTTTCAGATGCTCAATATCAATGACCGTGACTTGATTTGACTTGAAATAAGGTGAGGTTGTATATGAAAACATTAAGTAGAAATATGCAAATAAAGTGATAGAGTAACCTACTACAACAGACAAACTAATCTCAGTAAATCTTGACTGAATTGTTCAGCTGTTTGTTAAAGTCCCTCACTGGTCATTCATTAAAAGTCCTAAAAACTCATCTCTTTGTTGAAAAACCACTTTCCTTCTCCAAAGAAATATTTCAGAAGACTCTTAAACCTTGCTATCGTATCTGAATGAATTAGACTTTACATTAGAATATTTATCATTCTAAGCAAATTGATGTGTACAGAATGAGACTGTGCTATTAATAAAGACAGAACAGCACTAATAATGGCTTTATAAATACAAATTAAACTGTTAGAGAAAAAAGTATAAGATGAACATTAAATGCTTGAAATGAGTAGCTGTTCCTGAAAGTCTTTTGGTGTGATCCAACACACCTTCCCAGTCATTGTAATACAGTTTTGTCTGTGACAAAAATTGTTAACAGCCACTTTGACTGGAAAGACATGCAAACTCCGCGTGAAAAGCTCCCTCCCGGGTGTGGAGAAAGCAATTCATTTCGGTACATTGAAATAGATTGTAGATCTGTCCATGCCAGTGTTTTTTATTTTCTACTTTTGGTTTATAGATGTGATAGAAGTACTGCAGTTATGTGATGAGTAAATGGTAAAATGTGTCCTATATTCACAAATGGTGGTTCAATATGTGTTATGGGCCAGAGCGGGAGTTAGCGAGGGGAGAATAGCCGCCAGAAGAATGGCATTAAGTTGACAGAGGAGAAAAAGGGCGACGACGTTGAAAATATGGACATTTGTGCAAACTACCAAAAATCTGCCTTTTGT
The DNA here is from genome assembly GCF_021347895.1 of Acanthochromis polyacanthus. NCBI lineage: Eukaryota > Metazoa > Chordata > Actinopteri > Pomacentridae > Acanthochromis > Acanthochromis polyacanthus. The sequence continues at coordinate 19,793,698 of NC_067117.1, forward strand.
CCAGGGAGAAGTCTAGTAAGCTTACACTAGCTCAATGTGTAGGCTGAAAAATAAGAAACACTGACGATGGCAGCATTATTTTTCCCTCAAGCCAGCATTTTTTCTTCCCCTCCCCTCTGTGTTTTTTCTTTCCATCAGTGAAGAAAGTACGTGTGCAAGCACGTATACACATGTGTGTGTTTGTGTCTGTGCAAGAGATAAGCTGGGTAACTGGGTCCAGCCATGCTCCAATCCTGTTAGCATTAGCGATTAGCACTGGCTAACAGGCCTCTATTATGAGCTGGGGATGATTCCACGTCGCCTGACCTCACACATACAGCGTATACACACACACACACACACACACACACACACACACACACACACACACACACACACACACACTAAGCTAAACGAAGGATTACCACTTGATCCTTGATTAGGAAGCCATATCTGCCTGGAAGTTGTGCATGCGTGTGTGTGTGTGTGTGTACAAGAGCGTATGATGGTGTATACATCCAGACTTGGACATACACTATATGCTGGGTCTTATCTAGACTGGCAAAACACATTTCACATGGACCAACATGCAGCCTGTGTCCTCTAGTTCCTTTGCAACTGTCCCAGAGTGACACATTTTACAACTACACTGATGTAGATTGAAAGATTTGTTGTGTCAAGTCGTGCTATTTGATAACTGTCGCCATCACCTTCAGAAAGATGGGGAGAGGGGAACAGAGTAACCTATCCTATCACTGGTATAGACTTGCCCAGGGCAAATTTGATATTTTTAGCCGTACAGCTTGCACACACCTTCAAAATGACTAATTATCAGGCTGTGACCCTCACAGAAGGTACCAGTTGTTACTTCAAACCTGCCTTACCTTCCATCTTCCCTCCTCCTCCTCCCCCATCCATCTATTCCCGCCTCCCCTCCTTCAGTTTTCAATGACAGAGGTCCAGTGCTGGAGTTTGTAGCTGCACTTTTCTTTTTTTTCCTTTTTTTTACTCAGAACCTGTTTATTTTTTTCAGTCGTTAAACGTTCATATTTTCCTGTGGTTTACTTGTTTTCTCTTTCCCCATTTCTGTACATAAATTTTTTCTCTCTTTCTCTTGATTACTATTTCTTCTTGAATTGTATGTGTCCATCCCTTTCTTTGTATGAATGTGTATTCATTCTGTCAAGATATGAGTTTGTTCACGTTTATGTCTAAAACTAAACAAGTTAATAATTTGGTGGGCCTTTCAGCTCTCCTCAAGTCAAACACTGTAGATACAAGGATTACTGCTATCATTTCATTCAAATTTGTACCTGTTTCTGGGATTCAATCACAGAATAAGTAAGGTAGTGATTTTGTTCGACTGTTTACATTACTCTCTTCCCTTTGCAAATGCAAATCTTGACCTTTTTGAGAGTAACCGGCTTAATGTTTGCATTTTCACATTGGAATCTGCTGTGTGGTGAATAAACCCTGCAAAAGGTGCATTTGTGTATTCCCTCAGCTGTGTATTGTGCAACAGTGCTGGTTCAGTATGAAAGTTTAATAAGCCTTTGGTGCAATGAGAGGAGATGAGCTCTGGATCATAACCTAACCTTTCTTGTGCCTCCCCCACCTCTGCTGCCCATTAAACAACCATACATGCTTCTCCCAAACTAAATATTCATGTTTTTGTTGAGTGAAGGTACATAACTGAGCAGGTCCCAGTTTCCCTTCTCTGTACACAAACCCCCTGTTGAGGATGGATGTACAAACATGGGCACATACTTGTAACATGGATTTAAAAAAAAAAACAAGTAGAGGGCAGACAGTGTTGTTGTTTAGCTGTCAGTACAACCACATCTTCTGTGTGTGGTGCAGGTTTTCAGAAAGGTGACTTGTCAGGGTGTAAAACAGGGTTAAGAGGTCCACATACATCTATCATCTATTACTCCATCAAGCAGAATTGGCCGTGTGATTCGGAGGAGAATCAGTGAAAGGAAGTGAAAGGTAGCTCGACCCCTCATCCTTTACTCTAACCGCTCTTATCTCCTGTGGGGATTTAACAGAGTAGCTCAAGAAGACATAGACACTGAAATACAGAAATAGATGCAATACGTAACTGTGTAACATGTGGTGAAGGATTACTCAAGAAAAACATGTAATCCTGCTGTTTTATAGTTTCAATGGAAACTGTGCTAACCTCCATCCTGTACTGAAGGTTTTTTCCTTCAAATAAGTAGCTAGGAAATTTATTCAGTTTGAATAGCTCCCAAAAACATTTATTTTGGATAAATTGAACAAATCAATTTACTAATCAGCCAAGAGGAAGCTATTTTAATGAATAAATCTCTCTAATATTAATATTTGATTTGATTTTTAATTGTTACTTTACTTAGTTTATGCGTTCTTCACCTATGGTCTTGATAGTTTCTCAGTCGGCAGGTACTATACAATTGGCTTGTTTTCCCTTGTGCTCTTGTAAGAGTCCAACATTTTACATGATCCAGCACAGTTTTGGTTTCATCGTTCTGGCCAACTAAAACAATTAACAAGCTTGTTTCTCCTAATGTGCAGTCACTTGATTCAGTGTTTATGTTAAATATAGCCTAATGGAACTTTATTGCTGCTGTTTTGCTTTCGACCACTTAAGTTTTCACCCACCATGTCATGTTGCGGTATTTTTGTTTCAGTCACAAGTGTGTGAATGTTGGAAACCCACCTGCTGCTCAGTGCAAACAAGACTGATTGTCAAGAGACCAGTTGCTAAGTTTCAAACGCCTCATCAGCTTGAACGTTTGCCAAATACGAAGCTGCCCTTGGCAGGATAGCTCACTTCTTTTCTTGCTGTACCTCCATCTTTGACTCACTCATACACTGTTTTTGTCCCACTTGCTTCTCTGGCCTTTCAGTGTCAGTTTTATGTCAAAATGTCTCATCTGCTTCTTCTCCCCTCACTTTCTCTTTTTATCTCTTTCCTGCTGCCACCCTTTTATGTTTTTTTCACTCCATCCACATGTTCCCTGTGTGCCTCCTTTTCCTCTTCCTTTTCTGTTCTTTTCTCCCATTGTCTTCCTTGCTGATACACACTCAAACACACTCATGTGTTCTCTCCATCTTTACCCAGTGAAGAAGTGCTCTTGTTCCCATGCAGACTGGGTGGTCTCTTGTTGGTGAGGAAGGGAGGGAGGGGGAGAGGGAAGGAAGAAAGGCAGGAAAGGGGGAAACATTGAAGAAGTTCATATGCTCAAACTCCAGGAGAGAAATAATAGCTGATGTCCAAAACATGTTCTGTTAGGGTCTTATCTTCCTGTGTTCACATGTGTTTTTATTTATCATTTTTTATTTCCTGTATAGACTATGTGATCAGTCTTTGATGCATTTTCTGGCATCCTTCTCTGGAAACTGTCCCATGTGCAGGATGCATATTTATAGTACAGTGCGCACATGTGTTTGTCTGGAAATATTTGGTATATGCGATAAAGGAATCTGCTTCATATTTCCTTGTTTGACTGTGGGCGTTTTGGGGGATTGAGGTAGAGGAGAGAAAGTCGGGCTGAGATTGATATGGGAAGAGGTTTGTAAAGAGGGATAGGGAAGGAATAATGAGAGAGGGAGAGAGAGGAAAAGAAGGGGGTGGGAAGGAGGGTTTGTGAGAGAAGGAGAGGCAGAGGAATGTGTGAAAAGACCAAGGCAGACATGTCAGAGAACAAATTGAAAATGCCAATTTCACTTTGGCCCCCACCAGCTGAGGCGCTTATAGCCCGGCCTCTTATTCCATGTGTAAATGAATGGTGTCCACAGAATAACACACAATCACCTCTCTCTATCCATCTTGCCCTCGCTATTCCCCCTTCACCCTTGGCTGCTGTATTATCTGCTGTCTACCCCCATTTTCTGTTGCACCCTCTCATCCTTCTTTTCACCATCTTTTTATTGTTTTCACCATCCACCTTCTGAACACCCACTTCAAACATTTTCCCATCATTTTGTCCCTTTTTCTACACTTATAGATTGTCCGTGACTTACCACACCCTGCCTTCCCTTTTTGAACTCTGCTAAGGTCAACTAATCATCTCAGTTTTATGATCCAGGTGTAAGCCAGTGGTGCATTCTAAAGTCAGATAGATTACTATATTTACAGCTACAGTATATTCTCTTTCCAGGTGAAGTTACTCAAGGGTAAATATTTTCCCTTCAATAGTTCATGGCTGCTAAATAAATCAAAATGCTAAAATGTGCCTGAAAACACATTTTGAAAGAATTAGCCTGTAAAATAAGCTCTAAGAGCAAGGTAGTATTTCTTCTGAGATACACTGAGACATCTTTCTTTATTTGGGTATCGGCATCTCCGCCTTCAGGGCCCACTAAATGTAAATCATCCAATCACAAAAGTGAAGAAAGAATTAATCAGCCATTCACACATTGTGACATTGCTGTGTCCTCTCATTTTCTTATCTTCTCTATGCACATTTCTTGGTCTTTTCCCCCTCAAATACATTCAAATGCACTATTATTACAGATGTCAAGATAAATCTCACACTATCACACTGAAGTGGGTGATACGACATAGTGGCGAAGTTGTAGCCAGATTCAATCTGTGAGGGCCCCATAGCCTCAGGCTCGGGCCTTTCACATTGGATTTTATCACCACTCCACTAGAGGAAAATAGTCCTACTATCTCTCAACCCGAAGCCATTGAAGATAGTGACCATACGAGTGGTAGTGAGAGACTGGGCACCCTTTGACTGACAGAGGCATTAGGTCACATCTACAGTCTCCCAGCCATCACCTCATCTCCACATCACTGCACAGAACAGGCAGTCTGTTGCTGTCTGGCATCTGTTTTATGCTGTATTGAAGAAACTAATGAAGGAATTAGTTAACAATGCAAAGTGTGTCTCGGATTGGGATGTGAGCATCTTGATGGATGAGTATTTTCAGAAAGCTGTGTGTTTACTTCAGTGTTTTCCTGCTCCGTGTATGAAAGAGGGTGACTGGGGAGGCGGTGTACCTTCTAAAGCTGCATTTTATTTGCTGGTGATAATCGTCGTAGATAATTTATTTGCGCTGAGGTTGGGAGGGGTCTCATAGGAGCACTTTCTCTGTTACCCCCTCAGTTAACACACCACCATTACATTGCCGCTTTTGAAGCTTGTTGTCTCATTTAAAGCAATTCCATAAAACTGATTATGGCAACGATGAGTCAATTACATTTCAACTCTTATTAGTTCAGGATGCAAAAATGAAATTAGATGAGAATATTATTGTTGCCGATATATTATGCTTTTCATTCATCACTGGAATGGAATGAGTCATACACTGATGGGGATTCCAATCTCTTAATCAACTCTGCTCTCTGCCAGGCAGCAGTGGATGTGCTGTGTGTAAAAATCACAATATAGCCTGTCTCTCATCATTCATTTTTATGGCCTTTCAACTGTGTGAGCACCGCAGGGCATGACATTACTACCAGCCACTAGCGGAACTGAGTTTGCTCTTGTTATAGGCTGATTTTTCATTCTCTTTTACTAATTTTATATGTACTGAATGATTTGAAGTGATGACATTGGTTGTTGGTGTAGAAAAGAAAAGGAAAACATTTAATAAATAACTATGAATGCTAATCTTTTTGCTGTCGTTTTACATTTCAGTATACTTATGAGGGCAATGACATCAGCGACCTGCCAGTCGACCTGTCTGTAGTTTGGAACGGAAACTTTGTCATCGACAACCCCTACAACATTAAAGGTGAGTTAGTAAATGATCTGCACTTTAATAGCACATTTTATACATAACAGGGTCCAACAAAGCATGTAGAACAGTTTCTCATTCTCTTATTCCTACATTGTGGTCTGCCAATCTTGTTACAACTGATGTTCCTTGTTTTTGAGATGCTTGAACACTGCTACGTACTATATATTTGTGTGTAAGAGAAAGAGACACAAAAGAGGCACCACTGAACTGTATTTCATTTGTGTTCAAGCGCCATTAAACACTACACCTCCAGGAACGCTGTCATCAGTGTTTGAGAGCAGACGTACCGTATCGTTGGTCATTTATATTCACTAATGCATATATTGACTAATAATTATGTCTGTCAAGGCTCAGGTTTTAGCCCACGAGACTCTTTCGTCATTGCTAAAGGCAATGACACTAACCAGTGTCAAAATGATCAATTAAAAATTTCTGTGCAAAACTGAGGCCTTAGAATGCTTTAAGACACTTGTCAAAGTCTAAATTGTACATAACCAGATAAAATCGAGGCAAGATTCACCTGTTAGAGTCTGTGCAATAGGCTGCTTATGGTGTTGTTGCACTGATGGTGTCTGGGGTTCCTGTACTTGGATTTCTTCTAATTTAAGGTTGTTTGCAATAAAGAAAAAGTTTTCAGCTTCAAACTGCAGACTGTCACATTTTCAGATTGTAAATATCTTATAGATTATGTTTGATTTCACCCCTGTTGAATAGGTTTGTTTGCATTCATGATTGGGTTGGTTGGTAAGATTATTACTGTTATAATTATAACATGATGCAGTATATAACATGTATGCTGAAAGCAGTATTTAGGTGTATAATATTAACTTACCTCTCCCTCCAAACAAAGGCCCATGTGGGTAATGATTAAACACATACATACTTGATGCACCACTGCAGGAGAAGACAATGAGATCATGTCTACTGGATATAATTACTTGTAAAACAGTCTTTTTAGTGCTGTCTCCATAATTATTGTGGCTTGTACAGCTCAGTAGGGGGCTGTAACATTATTCCCCTGCTGTGAGGAAAAGTAACATCATCGCCAGCGACCACTGTGTTCGATATGGCCTGTGGATGACATGCACATGGAGTTGTGTACAACAGAGTGAGAGTCATCTTCTGTTCCTTGTTGCTGTTTGATGGTCAAAGACAACGCGCGGTGCCGGGATTTAAATGTAGTATTTCAGACACTAAAAAAAAAAACATTGTTCCATGTGAAAGGTTTGTGAAGTAGTGCCTATTGCATCTGTCAGTAATGTAAGGTAACACCACATAGTCACTTGTTCCATTTATTGATCACTCCTTGTAGTCTAAATGTACCAAGCAAGCTGCTGTAGTCTCAAATTTCACTTATTTCTCAAACTACTGCCTATAATTGATGTTATATGGGTGTGTGTAACATATACTACACATGTGTGTATGGACAGAAGGACTGCAGTTCATAATAATGTGGTGTTTACATAAATGGGGGCGACATAAAGTGCTTTGACAGTCAGTGGTTCTCTCAAGTGCAGCAGCATTGACAGCATATAATATCAGCAGCATGCGTTAGTGTCTGTGCATTGTGCGTTATCTCAAGTTTAAATCTTCTGAAGTCCATCAGGCGGTGACCTACAGCATGAAGATGTGTTCCTCCCTCTGTCTGTCTCTCTTCACTGCCTATTTCTCAATCATGATAATCATCTGGTGGAGTGTAAGCGATGCTCACTTGTCTTAAATACTGATAGGTTAATGTAATTACGGGAGAGTCGCTTAGCAGCCAGTAATTGGTACAGGGTTTCCTTAAAGCTGCATGACCAATAAGATTTAAGGATGGAAAAAGTGAGAGAGAGAAAAAAAATCTTATTAGACTCATCTTGAGGCTTTTGTGAATTATAGCCTGAAGTCAACAGTGCTTTAGTAAATCCGAAGAAGTTATTTAGTGTCACAGTTGAGGAAGGTTAGGTCATTTATCTGTATTCATCTATATAGTTTGTATATACACTGGTCTTGAATTAATTCACATCTAATTGTATTGATAGAGGATTTTTATTCTCATTAACCTGAATCCTCCACAGTGCTTCACTTGCCTAACCTTTCTTCTTCTTCTCTTCTTCAGCTCACCTATATAAATGCTATGCGCTGAGGGACAGCTGTGGGATGTGTCTGAAGGCAAACCCCAGGTTTGAGTGCGGCTGGTGCGTTGGAGAAAAGAAGTGCTCCCTGAGACTGGAGTGTACTCCCCCAGAGAGTACGTGGATGCATGCCACTACTGGAAACAGCCGCTGTGCACACCCCAAGATCACCAAGGTAAGCCTTGATAGTAATGACACCTGCTTTCACATAATACCATGTAGCAGTTTAGTTTGTTTCTGAGGTGGCAGATGACGAATGCACCTGCAAATAAACACACATATCAGTGTCTCAGTGTTTAACATGCAACAACATACATCCTCATGCAGTTACTGTGTAACAAACTTGTGTTCATTATGCATGTAGGTTTTACTATATGCAACAAAAAATATTTTCCTGTAATCTTAAAAAAAGACAAAATAATGCAGGAATAGTTTTTTTTCTTAATTTCTCTGCTCACTCCATAAATACGAGAATTCTCAAGAAAGATCTTTTTTGCCAAAAAATTTAACTGCCATTGTTAAATGCGATAACACTCAAAGTCCATGAGGGCAACTAGCAGCCCACTCTAAAATTAACATCGCATGGAGCTGCTAAAATCCAACTTACAAGTAAATACTCTACCGTTCTTCTGCTAAAGTTGTTGAAGAAACACAAGCTGCAGCTTCGGTGAGTTCAACCGAGCAACTCAACCTCTATAATAGCAAACAAGCCAGGTTTTTTTGCCTCTTATTCATTCTTCCCCACATGAATCAAAGCCAACTCATTAGTAAAAGTAAGTTTTTCAGTGGAGGAGATTTGAAATCCCTTCCTGTGCTGCGTCATTGTTTGGCGTCAGTGAGTGAAGGGGACATCATGGGAGGGTGGAGGCAGCAGAGAGGATAGACAACTTAGAAGCCAACACCATGACTGCAACCACAACACAGATGGGCTGGCCAGGAGGAGGCAGTTCACGCACACCAACACTGAACACACTGACGAGATTAGAGATGACGGCTACACACACACTCACACACACACCCCCACCTGAGGAGCCGAGGAGGGTGGTTGTCTGGAGTGTGTGTGTGTGTGTGTGTGTGCGTGCGAGTAAGAGAGACAAAGAAACAGGATGTGGAAGTGTGCTAATTGTGTCTCGCTATGGGTGCAGAATATTCGTGCATGTGTGCGTCTGACAGGATGGGTGAGCTAAAGCGTCTAAGCACTATGGCGTACCCATCTGTTGCCACCGGTAACCGTGGCGGTGGTCCTTGTCTGAGTGTGACCCGGGTCAGTGTACCCACAGCTCAACACTGGGACTGACACACACATACAGCACATTTTTAATGCAATGCAGTGCTGTGCGAGAGCTGTCGTGATGTTCATCCAGTCCACTTACCATCATTGTCCTTCCTTCTGCATTCTTCTATTCCTTCTTTTTGCTTCTTTGTCGTTGTTTCCGGTTTTCAGCACAGCGGTTCTATTCTTTAAATGTAATTGCATCTGAAATAAAATGAGGCATCATCTCAGTGGAAATGAGTGCCACCTCCGTCAATTTAAATGAGTATAAAATATGTATAGTTCAAAATGCATTCCCTGTTTTACTGATGCACACTTGTATGACTGGAGCCCTCAGTACATTTCCTATGTGACACGGGTTCGTCTCTTTGGATGCGTAATGGAGATATTGGATAATTGGAGCACTGGCACATAGATAAATCCGTTAGCTAATGCTCCCTCTCTCTTCGTGCTCGCTTCAGTTATCTCTTTGAAACAAGCGCACAGAAGCAATTGGGTTGTGTGTGCCTCTATGCAGGAGAGAGGTTTGGGCTGGTGGGGGGAGTTGTGCATGCAAGCATGTGCTCTTGCATGCATATTTAGGGGTAAATCCTGCCCTCGGGGCAAGATGTTGGTGGCAGTCAAAAAAAATGGTGCAGAAGAGCTTCAGAAACAGCAGGAGAAGAAATGTACTACAGGTTTGAGAATGCAGAAGTAGAGACAAAGCAGCAGAGAAGAAGAAAGAGACACCAGATGAAGCGTTATCGCAGAGCGCCGCCGTCGGCCTCACCTGTCGTCTCCACCTTTGACATTTACAGTGTGACATTTAACGCCCAAAGAACATCTGCAGATGACAAAGAAAATCTCTCCCTTTTCATCTGCCATTTTATCCTTTCTCCCAAAGAGCATCACATCAGCCACACAAATTGAATATTATTCTACTTCCTACCAACCATTTGGTCAAATCCCCTTTTCCCCGTTTGATCCCCCTTTTATTTATTTATTTTTGCTTTATTCTGGCTGCTTTGTTTGTTTTTTTAGCATGTTAGCTGCTCTATGGCCATTAGCTAGCGGATTATCCACTAATTTCATTTGGACCGGAGAATGTGTGTTCAGCCGGGAAGGAAACACCACAGGAGAACACACACACACACACACACACACACACACACACACACACACACACACACACACACACACAGATCACATCTATACACATCCACACAGTTAACCGGAGCTTTCAGCACAGCAAATGTTCAACCTATTTGGTGTCATTTTCCGAGTGTGCTATTGCCCATTTGATGTTGTTCAATACTGTGCAGTTGGGTACCGTTCCACTAACAGCTCTGGCACCTAAGTACCATTCTCCAAACACAGCAATCGATGTTTTAGGTGCTAAATGATGATTTTAGACATTGTAAGAATTTGGCTGTTAAGCTGTTAAACTGCTATTTTTATTGAACTACATTTCACTGCACTGACATTGTGTACTAAGATTAATTAGTGCACCCTTTCCAAAAAGCTAATACATTGTGTGTGTGTGTGTGTGTGTGTGTGTGTGTGTGTGTGTGTGTGTGTGTGTGTGTGTGTGTGTGTGTGTGTGTGTGTGTGTGTGTGTGTGTGTGTGTGTGTGTGTGTGTGTGTGTGTGTGTGTGTGTGTAAGCCTACACAAACACTCACAAGTGCCAAAAACAGTCCAGCTCCCACACAGTCTCTGGGAAGCCTACATTCAGATGTATCAGAAATAAAATAAGCTATACTTGGGTTGCTTTTATTGTTTCCTCAAAATCAAATTCACAGCCACACACATAGTGACTCACAGACACACACACACTCACACACATATAGACATTCTGCCGTAGCATCCCACTGTAGTGCAGCAGTGTCCTGGTACTGGCCTTGGATGCTGCCTGGCCCTCCATCATCCATCATCTCCTGCCGGCCTTCTCCTAGGGGACAGGAAGAGCATTACAGCTAGCCCTTAGAAACCAATTAAAACAACGCAGACCATGCCAGAGTGTGTTTGGGGTGGTGGTGGTGCATTCAGTGTTTAGCATGTGACATACTTGTGTTTTTTTGTGATCTTATAAGAAAGTAGATCTACAAAAAATATCTCTTTTTTTTGTGAAAAACTGTCCTTGTGCTTATGAAAGCCCAATGATTGCTCCCTCATGTACTTTTAAGCTGCAGTATTTGCCATGGCCAGACTTTTTTTTTTTATCTCCCCCTACCTCTCAGCTGACTTCTAAGTCTTTGTTTTCTTCTCTTCCTTGATATATCATCCTTTATGTAACACTCTAAATGTTCCCTGTCCTTCTGTCCTCTTCTCTTCTCTCTTCCCCACAGACCTCTGTTATTTGATAATTGTGTATTAAAGATGAACAAAAAGTCAGACTGGTGCAACAACATATGCGAGATAAAATAAGCCAGTGTTGAGCAAATTCTTTCGATTTTTTTTCATAAAGGAAAGATTGCAAGTGGATGTCAACCATGGCGATGGCTTAATTAAGATTACTTTCTTTATTAAATATCTTACCATCTAGAAATGCTCCCATAGTCCATCCAGAGTGATATAATTGGCCCCAGTGTGATTCTGACTTCTGACACAGATTTGTTCCTTATGTCTCTAAGTCTACACATCTTCAGGCTTATTATTTTTTCACTTAGTCACAAGTAAACATTTAGTGGTAACGACTCAGATCCCCTTCTCCGTTCAGTTCATTGCCTCCATCAGTTTGTTTGTAGCGTTTTGTTTTTGAGAGGCTTTTATATCGCAGACAAACTTCAGCAGCCTTACACCATGTTCATATCATCTCTCTGTGTCCTCAGCCTGCTTCCCCCTTCCTCCTCCTCCTATAACGAGCAGATGCTATCTGTGCACTGCTGCTCAGCCAGCCACAATGGGCTTGACACAAAGCCTCCAACACAACGGGACAAGTCAACGACAAAGAAAAAAAGGGAGTTTGAATGGGTGTGCAGCGTTAGGACGGCGAGAGGAGAATAGAGCGAGTGTTTAGGCTGGTGGCTTTTATCAAAAAGGGCTTTTTGTTTGTGTTGTTTAGTTGTGGATGCAACAACGTGTGTGTGTTTGCATGCATGTGTGTGTTAGATAACCCTGTGCTTATTGGGAAAGGGTGGTTGATTACCATATCTGAAGATTCTAACTGATGCACTACTTTCTGCCTGTCGTTCTTTTGTCTCCAGCTAAAATATATACATTCAGGCACATTGGCAAAGACAGAGGTAGAGAGTGGATTAAAAGTTTGGAGAGGAGGAGGGAAGGAGGAGGGATGTAAGATGGGAAACACTCCTTAATTCTGTTAGCTTTCGCCTATGTGACACTGGGCTTTGTTCCTACTGCCCATTTCTGTTAGTGATGTCTTGAACACCTGTCGCTTTTACTAACCTACCGTTGTCTTCATATTAATGTTAGACTGAAGATTATCATGAAGTAGCTGGTGGAGGAACATTTCTGTAAAAGACTACTTTTGACTGAAATCACTTCATTTCCCTGGAATTGCTGCTCTCAGTAGATTTCCCCATAGACTCAAAGTAAATTTACATGATACTTTGGCATAAAGTTCAACTTGGGCCAAATTTGAGAAATTAATCCAATTGTTAACCCGTTACAAATTGTTTTGACAGTGCTGACCTTTAAAGGAACAAAGGCAGTTCAAAATGCAGGACACGAACATAGCTGTCCGTCCTCTGCTATCCGCCACAGGAAGGGAAAATTGGTACAAATGTTCCCTGGAATTAACTGTTAGCTTTTTGTCAACTTGGCAACAACAAGGGCAAATGGCCACTGTTTCACTAAGCTTCAGTTCTTATCAATAATTATAAATCATTTTTAAATTCCCTATTTTATTAAAAGCCAGGAGAACAAAAGGTTTACTTTAATCTGTTTATCACAGGTAGTCATTTTTATGTAGAAAATCTATTATAACGCGTACATGTAAAAAAAATATTCACATACATGTAAGGACAAAAGAAGGATCTGACCTTCATACATATTACATGAAGAATGCGACTTAAACCTCGAAATGATCAGAGGGCGATCAGTGCAAGATCACAGCACCAAGCTGAGATTAAGGTGGCTCTGAAGGACCGAGTATCACCAGACGGAGAGCCAACACCAACCTACACGTGTGTCCCAACATCCAGTTTGGTATGTCTGGTAGCACGTTACTTAGATGGAGGTGGTGGCAGACAGAGTGTCATTGGTGTTTTTTAGACCAGCTCCTAGAGCAGCTGTCGGTTCAGGGCGAAGGGGCACCATTATCAAGGAGCCAGAGAGGTAGCACGCTCTGGGTTTTATTCGTGAAGGGGAACTTTGTATCTTTTTTGTGTATGTATTATTTTGTTTACAAGTACTTCTCAAATATGCTCTTTTTTCCCATGTATACGTGTTTGGCCATGTCATCTCCTGTTATCTCCACCAAGCAGAAAGTTATGGATTCATAATTATTAAGTATTATACTTGGTGCTTCATATGTAGATAAGAAATGGAAACTTAATCACGTAATCATTCATTTTATCTTTCCGTTGTGGCAAACCAGCTCCTCACCCACACCCGCGCTCCAGGACACCCAGCCACCAACATCTCACCCCCTTCACCATTCTTTCTCCTGCTGCGACAAATGACCCTACTGCCCCACCATGTTCTAATCCAATTAGCTTTAGCTCTAATTATGCTAGTAATGACTGATTGCCACTGTCTGCATCGGGGGCAGAATGAATAGGTCCGTGATTAGCAACAAGGCTAGCCTCCAGTAGCCATTAGCACCTCCGAACACCTTTCAAAGACCTCTAGGAGAAAGAAAGGGGAGCAGAGGTCGCTGTGCACAGTAATTGTATTCAGCAGATTAATCATCACAAGGTTAAATGAGAGATGTGAGTGAGGGCTTGATGGGTGGGTCCAGGTTAAGTGTGCGAGTTGGCAGGTTGTGAATGTTTGACTGAGTTGAGGTGGAGTAAATGGATCTGAGGTCATTTTTCATCTTGCTTAATGAGGTAGCAAGCATGTGATTTATGCAGAGCGGTACATGACCGTAATGACTTAAGTAAACTGTCACTCATGCTATGATTTACTGCTTTGGTTAAAAATTGATTGTTCTGGTTAACCTATGCCCTCATTTGTTTGTTCTTCCAACCAGCTGTATCCAGAGACAGGGCCCAGACAGGGAGGGACCATGCTGACCATCACTGGTGAGAACCTGGGTCTGCAGTTCAAAGACATCCAGAATGGAGTCCGCATCGGCAAGGTGACATGCAACCCTCAGGAGGACCAATACATCAGTGCTGAACAGTACGTTGACATCTCTTTTTTTCATCTCTTCACAGCCACCGCTCTAAGGCTCATTGTTCCTGAAACTCCCTTTTTGACTTTCTCCAATATTGAGTGCTAGGCACGACGCTGTGACTTCCTTTCAGACCTCTGTTTCATAAAACCTATAAAGGTTAAATGCTGTTTTCTCGTTTCATAAAAAACTGATTCCTCAGAAACTGCCTCGAGCTGTGAGTGGTAATGCCAGTCGTTATACCTGTGCAGTCTATGCAAATCTGACAGCATCCATGTGTCCCACTAGTAATCAGAATAATAGGTAAGTCAGCTTTGACGTATCTAAGTCAGTCACCCTTACCAGAATTAATTCAGCTCATTCTGTTTTCAAGGTAAAACTGGATTTAATGATAGTTGAAGTGGGTGGTAGCATTGTTCCACAGAGAATAGACAACGCTCTCTCTGGTTAGATTCTGCTTACGACTTTGTTGGGAATTCTGAAATGTACTCCTATTTAACCCTCTGAACTCCAAAACCCACCAGTGGTTTTAAAAATGTTTTCAAAGTCTGTGATCTTTAAAAAAATCACTAATATTAGAAGATTTATTAGTGCAAGAAGCTGTAGAGGCAGAAACAAGTGTCAGATTTTCAACAGTCCATGAAATATCCATCTGTGACATGCAGTTCAGTGGGGAAAAGAACAAAATCGAAGCTTGAAATATGGGTATTTTTTAAAATCAAGATATTGGCACTCCTCAGGGCAACTGTGAAGCCATGTTTGACTCAGCTGTGACATCAGGGACTTTTTGGCTAAACTGCAGGCTGTGTTTACGCAGATGAAAGAGGAGACAATTATGTTAGTCACAATTAAAATTTTTAATCGTTGCCCAGCACTCGGTAAAAGTATTCCTCACAGCGGTAAGCATTCCTAGATTCAATCTCTCTTTCTACTTCTATGTCAAATGTGTTGGATGTAACTGAGGTCTTTGTTTTAAGTATAGATAGGTCTCTTTGTTGCAACAGTTTTCTTTATTTTACATGTAACATGAATCATTAATTAGATTTCATTTGGGATGAGAGAATAAACATCCCCAAAAAGGCACTGCTCTGTAATAAATACTCTGAGATATCAGGGCTTTTGGTGAAGCTACTTGATGAGTCACACTTTCTGTTTTCTGTTCAATTCAACTAAAAGCAGACAAGATGCAATGTAGGACAATTTAAAATTGGGGACGCTCATCACAGTTGGAGGTGTCCTCAATATTCTATTTCCAACTACGTAGCTGTCATTTGTACACAAATGCTCCATTTGCTGAGTTTTGCAGCACAGTCCCAACAGATTTTGTTTTCTGTCTGCCCCCTCGCTAAGAAGAAAACTGAAGAAATGTCACTTTGATGGTTTGACAGGCAGGACAACAGAATGCCTTGCAATTCTCACCACAGATGACAGGTGTCCCCAAAATGGGTCCAGAAATACGATAGTGACATGTCAGCCTTGATTCATAATTTATAAACTCATAGATTGTTGTGTTCACACCTAACGTGACTTTTTTTCACATTTACATCTAAAGTTTTGGAGTAAAATTAGGCGATTCTATGACATATCTTTTTCTTTCCCACATACTCATTTTGTCTAAATGATCATATCACAAAGCAGCCAAGGTGGTGACGTTTAACTCTTTCAGCACTGTAACGCTGCTTTGGCCTGTTGCCATAGCACCCACTGGAGGAAAAAAAGGAGGAGGAGGGCATGGCTCGCAGTTAGACTGTCATGCTAATTAAAAGTGATGTTAGCCATACGGTGCCATTAGCGGTCCGGTTGCACTCGTCATCCCCGTGACCCTATCAGAGCTGTAGCGCATGAGACAAGATGGGGTTACAGGACTGACAGTGAAGGTCAAAGGTCAACTGCTGGAGAGACGGAGGTTCGCTCAGTGTTGGGCAAAATGTAGAAACATTGTTCTCACTTATGCTTTGTGTTTCTGTCAGCACAGTTCATACAGGCTGCATACGTCCCCACTTCTTTGGTTGGACAGTAAGAAAATATGACTTTTTTCATGTCCTTCACCTCAGTCATTAAATATTTCATAGACAGACTTCACTTCAGCTTGAGAAGAGTAAATCATTGGCAGTAGCGAGGAAAAACAAAACCCAGTATCCCTCTTTTTATTACCTTATTAGTTGTTACTGTTTGACAATTTGACGTATGTTTAATTTTTTACCATCATTTTCCATCTCACTCCCTTGATTGAGTGAGATATAATTTATGATGTTGTCGTCTTTACAAATGTACTTTTGCTCTTTCTAACCACGTAATACAGCTCAGTGTAGCCACCTGTCATCTGTGCAATAATGATGCAAGTGAAGCCGCATTTCTGAGAGCTGTCCAGCATTTTAATCATGGCCCCTGTCATAGCAGGAGACCTGGGAATAAATGAAAGGGAAAGTAAAAACAATGGAAGCACGCAGCATCGGAATGTGAAATTCATTGTCGCAGCAGGGCTGCAGTTGCCATGGCCACCTGCAGGGAGGATGGAAGCAGGAGAGTTAATAACTCATCTCTGGGAGGGGAAGCTAAAGAGATGTGTAGGATATGAGCTTGTGCAATTAATCAGCCTCTCTCACTTTAACCCTCTGTCCCTCTTACTCACGTCTTCTTTCTTCCTCCCTCCTTCCCTCCTCACCTCCCTCTCTCTCTCTCGTCTACACTCTCACCCTTTCTCTCCGTCTCATTCGTTTGCTCTGGCTAATTAACAGTCAAGTGTGTCTCCAGTGGGTGAAACATGAAGTAAGTGTGTGTGTGTGTGTGTTCTCCCTGTGGGCTACACCACCACTCCTCCCCTCGCTCAATCATTTCTCCAGTGGATTTTCATTTGGCCAGCCAGCGCCCAAGGCTAAGTGTGCAGCTTATGGTTCTATAGTACGCGTTAATGCAGACATACGCGTGAACACACGGAAGTCTCCAGTTTCTTTGCACTGCAGATTGCCTCTGATAGAAGATTTGGTCAGTTTATTTTGTTTGTATGAATAAAGTGACACTAAGGAATAAGGAAACACTTCATTCAGAAGCGTTTCCTTTCCGTCAGCAACAGCTGTGGTTGGAGGCATCGTTTATTCAGATTGTCCATTTGTATCCATGTGTGTGTCTGTCAGGAACACACTGAATGAATTTCAGCAAATTTGGCACAAATGTTTAGGTTGTGCCAAATTTCAAGGATCACTCAAGGATGAACTGATTAGAATTTGTTGGTCAAAGGTCACTCTGACCTCACAAGACACTATTTTGGCCATTAATAACTAATTATGACAAACTTTCACAGAAATGTCTAATAGGACAAAATGATAAGGTGATCACATTGTATCTCCAGAATGTCAAATGTCAACTTTACTGTGCTGTCATTGTATTCTGCAAAAACACCTTTCTGGCCATTAATCAACTTTATATCTCACAAACGGAGGGTATGATTATGGCATATTAAATCTGGTTAGATACTGAATTGATGACTCTAATCTTGGGTGCACACATTGAAACTGTAGTGAAACTTCCAGGTTTTAGAATTTCTTTAGCTTCTTTGCAGTATCATCCATATTTAAAGCTTATTCCACTGTCATGGCTACAACGTTGTGCTCTATCAGAATCCTTTTTTTTTTTTCGGGCCAGACGTGAACACATATAAGGAATTCCGCTTTTTGTTTCTCAGAACTTGTCAGAAATTCTAGTTCTAATTTAAACAGAGTTTTAAACAAAGAAAACCATTCATTCATTTCATTATTGATGACCATCAAACTCATCTGTCACCACTTCTGTTTTATGTTTTTCAGGATTGTGTGTCGGCTGAATGATGCAACAGGTTACAGAGTGCAGGAGGCTCAGGTAGAAGTGTGTGTCAGGGACTGCATTCACCCCGACTACAAGGCGATCTCA
This sequence comes from Acanthochromis polyacanthus, assembly GCF_021347895.1. Taxonomy (NCBI): domain Eukaryota; kingdom Metazoa; phylum Chordata; class Actinopteri; family Pomacentridae; genus Acanthochromis; species Acanthochromis polyacanthus. The sequence continues at coordinate 19,811,988 of NC_067117.1, forward strand.
ACCAAGGCCTTCACATTTGTGGTAAGCATTGATTATTTAAGATACGGCTGTGGCAAAGTTTTTAGGTTGATTTTATTATTGGATCTGACAAGCATGATCATGTCAATAAGTCCTGCGTGTGCTCTGTCTGTGTCTGTTTAGACTCCATATTTTACCCGTGTCCATCCGTCTACTGGACCTCTGTCTGGAGGAACAAGGATCACCATTGAAGGCAGCCACCTGAATGCAGGCAGCGCTGTTTCTGTGAAGATCGGACTTCACCCCTGCCGCTTCGAGAGGTGGGTGAATGCTAAGTACTCACAGTAACTACTGTTTGTTCTTTTAATTCGGTGTGCCGAAATTTCTAACATATTTTTTGATATCAACATTACAATTGCAGGTATTTCTGCTGTTATAGTACTATCTATGCTTGAGCTAGCACTTTCTTTTCATATAAACTTTAAAATGGGTTTGCGCTGACTGTGTCTGGTAATTGTAGCTCAACCTAAATCATAGTTATCACTCTGGCATTCAAAACTAAAAGTAAGAAAGGTATGCACAGCAAGTATGTTTTGACTTTTAGTCGCAGAACTCCTGCTGTTTGTAGAGGTATTTATAGAGGCTATGAAAATGACCATTTAAGCTTCCATTATGCCGTTGGGGAGGCAGTCACCGTGTTGATTAAAGCTCTTCAAGCAGTGGAGAGCAGTGTGCATGCAGACTGAAAGCTATAAGACGTTGTAATCAAATGTAAGTTATTTTTACTACCGAAATACAGCAAGAAAGTAGTACCATGTAATTGTTGCTGTAACTGTGAAGTTGTCCTTTTTGGCGTATATTGTTTTATTTACTATTACAACTCAAAACACAGACTATGTTTCCCTCCTGTCTGTAACAGTTTTCACCAATCTGCCATTTTCCTTTCTTTTCTGTATTTAGTAATTATAGTTATTTCCTGTTTTTAAAAAATCCCTCTTTCGTCACTGCCTTTGATTTGCAGCAGGCCTGAAAAATGCGGCCGGTAAGAGGTTGACCTGTGGTCCTGTAATTCACAGCAATTGTGAGAATGACAGTGTAGCCTTTCCTGGGGAAGCTGATATCATTGTTCAGTTGTGCTGTGAATGACTTGAGTGCATGGCCCACATTTTGTCAGAGATATGACTATAATTTGAAAGGAATGATATGGTGTTGCTGGTAATTGGTAAGTCACATTTTGTCTGCTTTGAACCCATATTTGAAATGCGTAGTTCCCCCTACCCCCACACCCCCCCTCCTTTTTAAATTTTTTTTTGGTTTTCGAATAATCTGTCTCGGTTATCTTCCCTTGTCACTCACTGTGCCAGGATTTGAAGAAGAAGAGACATAGATCCAATTTGATATGACTCTAATTCCTCTAGCCAAGAACTCTTATTGTTTCTTTGAGTCCCTTCCTGGCAAACTTACAGCAAACTGAGCTCTGGACGAAATCCACTCATGTATGGTGTCTGGCAGATTGCAGAGGAAAGAAACATCACAGAAAAGATTGTTAGTTCACTAAACAAGCACGTATACTAAACAAAAATTTCTGGCATTAGCTTCTTTGTGAAGATGGCCATTGGTAAATTGGAAGTGGTATAGAAATACTCCTCTTGTTTCCTGTTTTTCTTTTCTTTTATTGAGGAAGAGTGAATTCTCTATAACCTGAGTGTTTTTATTATATTTCCTCCTCTAAGGCAACAAGTGACAGGTTAAACTAATGAGCTTGGACCCATCAAGTTCTTCTTATATCATATCAAAAGAAAAAGTCGAGGCCAATTTAAAGCTCTGTAGCACATCCCAAGAAAGGTGAACATAATAGTCTTGGCCTTTCATTCACTGAGCAGCAATAACCTTTATGGCCACAGTAATGAACTGGTTGAGTCCATCTCTTTAATGTGTCTTTGTATTCAGTGGGGCCTCTGCTTTAATCAAAACCTATTTACCCCGAGTCACTCATCCTCTTATCTCCCTGTGCAACCCCTTTTCTTCCCTTTTCTTTTTCCTTTTTGTATCACCTTTTGGCTTCTTTTGTGTGGCCGCAACCTTGTCAAAAATACGTACGCGGCACCACAGGCGCAACCAAACTCGACGGCGTTGTGAAAAAGGTTGCCATGGAAACGCAGCTCTAGCGGAATGTGGAAACCCTCTTTTTTTTTAATCGTCTTTCTTTCTTCTTTCTTTTTTTAAAATGTCTGTCTTCATGCCCTCAGTCTGAGGATGCTGTTGAAATTGCCTCCTGGGTTGCAGAAGGGATATGTTCAACAAAGATGCCCGATACCCCCGTTTTTTTTGCTCAGTTGCCCAACCTGAATCGGTGCGAGCTGCTGGGATAGAGGCACAAAAATAGGTTTTCGCTCTGTCGTCTTCTCCATCTTCCATCTTTCTGTGGATTTCACTTTCACAGCAGATAACGGGGGAGGATTTGTGTTCGGATCAGCTTGCTCTTCTCATGTTCAAAATTTCATACTGAGCCACCTGCCATCATCCCTGCACACACCCCCATTTACACATGCTCACAGTGCGCTGCAAGACGTTAGCGCACGACGAGCGACACAAAACACATACTTATACATTGTTAATCTTCTGACTGTGAACTGCATTTATATGCAAATTCACAGACCTCCACGCAGTGCAAATGCACCTGCTCAGTGCACTGATTGCACACACATACTGCCGTCTCACAGGTAGCAATGCCCACCGCTGCTCGGCCAGCAGTGTCTCTCCCTGACGAGGGGAGAGGACGATGGTATGAGCCACTGGAGTGGAGCGCAAAGTTTCTGGCAGCCACACAAAGTTTCCCAGCAGGTCACAGCTGGCTGCCTGTCTGCAAGGGAGGGAGTTACATCACACAGAGCGACGACCAGCCTGATCTGCCACTTCAGATCTGTTAGCCAGAGAACACGCAAGAGGGAAAGACAGACAGACAGACAGAGAGAAAAAGAAAGAGAGAGCAAAATCTTTGAAGTACAGCAGTCTGTGATTCAGGCTGATGAAACCACGACTGGACAGACTGAAAGATGTTGGCCTTGTGAATAGGCGACTGTCACCATTATGTGTGGGTGGGTGTGCTCCTGCTTTTCTGTCACATCTGATGCATAATTTACAAGTTATTCAAAGGATGAAGTGTGATTTTTCTTTCTGTGAACGCACATTTTTTTTCTGTCTGTCTCTCTGAGTCACCTCCTCTTTACAATACCTTCTAGTATAGGTCCGTAAAACCCACGGTACACACTAATAGAGGCTGTCACAGACCCCTGCATCTGACATCTTTTTCTCTTGTCCTCTCATACTTCTATCGTCTCCTGCTCTTCCAGGCGGAGCAGCAAGGAGATCGTGTGTGTGACCCCAGCTGGCCAGGCCTCAGGACCCACCCCAGTTATGGTGGACATCAACTCTGCTGAGCTGAGGAACCCAGAGGTCAGATTCAACTACACTGACGATCCCACAATACTCAAGATTGAGCCTGACTGGAGTATCGCCAGGTAAGGAACCAATCAGAATCTTTCCTTCAGCTAGTCCAGATGCGGGAAAAATGTACAAATGTGGGTGTTTTTCTGCATTGCTTAGTAGCTCATAGCTAGGTCAAAAATAAGACTACATTATTAATTACTCTCAGTATAGCATATATGGTGTATTTCAACTCTGAAAGTGAATAATTTAGAGGAAGTGCTGTAAAACTGGGCTATATTTCAATAAATTACTGTATGTTTCAGGTTTAGCTGCACCATATAGCTAATTCCATCATATAGCTAACTCGATCAAGCAGCACTGTATAATACATCATGTCATATGATTATTTCATTACATCAATACAGGGTTTGATCTGCTATTCTGCTTGATGTGCTCTACATCTACAGAACTGATACAAATGCATCAATGCATTATTAATCCTCTAGTGGTGGTTATGCCATCAGTTAATGTCTTTTTTTAAGGACTGTAGCCTACTAAACTGAATTATGAACTCTATGTAAAGGGTGATAAATGCATCATTCCACCAGCATATTCCTTGACTTGGTCTTGAAGAAAAAAGCTTTTCCTATCTGTTGTTACACTCGTCTTGCTTTCCAGCAGTGCATTATTTATTCTGTTTATCTTTCTGTTTTTCTAAAGTAAATCTTTGAGAGCAGGAGCAACAGTAAAGGTGGCTCCTGCAGCAGTGCACTGCTAGTTGATAAGCTGCAGCAGAGATGTATCTGTAAATATTACTCGACTTGTTGAAATGAAACTACATAGCCACATGAAGATTTCCTCTGCAAACACAAGCTGTGTTATGGGGGGGGGGGGAGCTTGGAGCCTCCAAATGCTAATGGGCTCACTAGCATGACCTAGAAACTCCCCTACTTCTCAGCTTAGAAAAGCAGCACACACACACACACTATTAACTGTCTCATTTACTTCAAAAGTACTGTTCCAGAAACTTGTCATACATTTTTTCCTGTATGTTTCTCTGTTGCATTTATTTAAAATTCTTCAATAAAGCTTGGTACTCGTACCGAAATATGAAAAGTAAACGCTGCATACGAAAAAAATGCTTGTGTAAGTTGAATATTGCCGTCAAAACTCTGTTTCTCTGACGTTATTTTTTAAGTGACAAACTGTTTTCTTTTGGTTCAGAAATTCTACACCTCCTGCAGATATTTCACAGTATTTTATTCTCTTTGAACCTCTGTTGAATCAAACTCATATTTGTGTTGTTTTGTTGTTAAAGCATCTCTAATGCATATGTAGTACATACTAGATATTTATTTCCTAGTATCTCCTCTGAGGACAGCCAAAGGTTTTTTCACCAAACACATTGTCTGTTAAGACAGTGCAGCAATCCTCCACTGCATCATCGCAGGGGGTTGAGGTGAAAATAGAAGCTGCGTTTAAAACTGCAGGGAGACAAAATCTCTCATCGTGCAAAAGAGGTGTAAGCGAATGAGAAGTCTCATTTGGAGAGGAATGAATGAAAGGTTGAGGGTAGAAGAGGGGGAAAAGTGAAAGCGTTGGCTCCTGCCTTGGGGAAAATAACCTCGGCACTCGGGTTTTGTTTGGTGTTTCACTCAGTGCTCCCCAGAGGAAGAGGCGCATGGTTCTCCCGCCCAGTCGTGCTTTTTATTTACCAAGCTATTTTGTCGCCGTGTCCCCTTTGGTGACCCTGTTGCCAAGGCTATTTCAAACTGCGCCAAGCACTCCCTTGTCCAAAACACAAATTTGACATGACTGAGACTTGTTCTCCTCCCTTCAGGAGGAGGTTCTCGGACTAACACAGACACACAGCTCTGCAGCAACAATTCCATGCCGCTGCACCTTGTACCTCGTTGTAGTAGAGTTTACACAGTATGTCACATAGTACTGGGGTAGTGTACAATGTGGGTGTGGAGAAGATGTAATCCTCTCAAAAATATCACTGTAAAGTATTGCCACATACATATTTTGAATTACTGTATATTTACCCATCAATAAAAGTATAACCGTACATACATCTCTTAAATTCCGTTGTCTGTTGAGTTTTGGCACCAGACTCTTTTCAAAAATTGTCAGTCTCCTCTAAGCCTCTGAAAGCCCTGAGCCTTGTTTTGCCTCAGGCGGCTTTCTCTTGCTGGTAGCTCTTTGGAACCAGAGTCCCTCCAAGGGCCAATTTCACTTCACTTCCTGAGACTGGCCTCACCTTCCTCGCCTTTCTCCACATTCATTTGGCCTCTGTAAAACACATCCCACCCAAAGGTGGATGGAGATTTATTTCCAGTTTAATCACAGAATGGTCTGAAAGGGTCAATATTTTTTGGAGGGTTTTACAACACTTACCAGTGATGTAGAAAAGCTTCTTTATTGTTGTATTCTTTCCTTGTCTGAAACCTTGCTGAACACCAGCCAGTGTATCATTCATATAACATGCTTTCTGTGGAAGCCACTTGTGACTCAGTTGCACTGGGTTTTTATGCGTCGCCTTACCCCACTCCAGTTTTAAGTTGTATGCTAACTTATTTAGCTGCTGTCAGAACAGCTCACATCAGATAAAGTTCAGCCTCGCAGGCCAGCAGAGGCTGTCGAGAAGGCATTGTGGGGGTTTGGGCCTCTCACCCATGTTAGCCATGTCTCTGCATGGCAGCATCGCATAGACCTGAATAGGTCACAAGTGTAAAAGGTTACAGAACATGTCAGATCACTGACACAGGTTCAGTTATGTGTATATCTAGTGTTTTTTTGTTTTTTTTAAACGCTTTGCTCTTGTAATACTCTCTGATCATATCTCCCCTGGCTTTCAAAATGTGGTGATGAGAGGCCAAAAGCTTGAGCTCTCTGGAGTAATGCTACGTATTCGCCTATTCTTCCCTCCAGCCTGCATATCGGTTTAAACAAGCTTTTAACATTCATGAAAGGGTTTTAGCGTTACTATCATTACCTGAAAATGGGCTTCCATGAATAAGCAGGTGAAAGGCTACAGCAGGAGTGAACATTAATGGTGAATCGCCAACTGGAGGGTCCTCTTGGCTCCCACAGAGAACAGATTTATTAACATTTATCTCTACTGATAAGCCTGTTGAATAGTATATGCACTCAGGTCCTGCGAGAGAAAAAAGGCAGCAGGAGATACATGAATATGTGACACACAAGTGCACATGGAATTGTTTTACAATTTCCCTCATACCGTTGTATAATTGTATTTGTCATGATTTTATTTCTAACATGTTTTGTTTTCTCTCTGTTTTTTAGTGGAGGAACCATGCTGACCATTACTGGAACCAATCTGGCCACCATCAAGGAGCCTAAAATGAGAGCCAAGTATGGAGCTGCCAAGTCTGAAAATGTGAGTGGTTGGACTCAGACACCCGCACACACTTTTTATTGACAAAACAAAAAAAGCAGTGACTTAACTTGGCAAGTGAGACAGACTGTGGCCATTATAGACTCACAGGTGTCTCTCTCTCGCTGTCTCTCTGCTGGCTTCCTCTGCCTTTCCATGGAAAAGCACATTTTCACACGGTACACACTCCTGGGATGCAGACACAGACGCACACACCTGACCTGTCGGTCAACCAGCCAAGGGCCCATTTTCTGTTTGTTTTTGATGTTGAATTTCCTTTTAGCAGTTTAACCTTTGAAATGTCAACCAGCAATAAAGCAGCTCTGGCAAATCCCCCTCTCTTCACCTAGCACCACGGGGCTTAGCTAACCTTTCTCCCACTCCCACTCTTAGCTAAAAGTAAAAATATCCCTTCTTTTTCCTTTATCCCACGTCTCTGCAGTCAATTTTATTTAATGCTTCATTTGACCTATAAACACAGTATTGTTCTCCGTCTTTGTGATTATACACATTCTTTCACTGTCTGACGTAAGGCTGTAACGTGCTGTGAAACCATGCAGGGGTCTCTTTTGCATCCCGTGTTATCATTAACAACTACTGGCTGACCTCTCCTGTTTCTCTGTGTGTCATTACAGTCTAATTTGTTCTACGGTGACTGATTTAAGTGTCAAACCCCACAGGGGATTTCCAGATGATATCAACACCGATTACAACACTGATGTTATTAAGCCAGCCTCTTCCTCATTATGTCATTACGGAGACATTTAATCACTCACTTCATATAACCCTGTTTCAGCCCTCATATGTATTGTTGACGGTGCTGGAGTTATGATATTTTATGTAAGAAGTTTGAAATGTACTTTAAAATCATGCCAATACTGCAAACTGTGCAAACATTTTTAAATGTTGGGAACCATCTGAACACCAAAGGCATGTTATCTTTTCAAAATGCCCTAAATTAGAGCATTTATCAGTTCCAATAACTTGGAAAATCAAAAGAATTGGCATATTTTCAATTGTCTGACTTTCTTTGACCTACTCATCCATGACGTGTCGCCTTTATCCAAACCTAACACCCAGGCAAAAATGTTGCTTCTAGTTTTTTTTTTAACATTTGCTTTTGCTTTTACTTTTTAGATGGTTTATGACATTATAACTGTATTTTACTACACAAATGACATATTTGAGTTGACTCTGTTTCTAGCCATGATGCTGTTTCCATAGGAGGTGCAAGATTTTATCTTGCAGTGATAGGAGCAAAAAAATAAACTACAAAAGAACCCCAGAAACTACTTGGGGGTTAAATGGGTGGTGACATTACCACCTAAGCGTATCTATTTCTGACATTTGTTCTCTGTTCCCGCTTCTGTTTTTTTCCTCACTGGTTGCTTCTTAATTATCGTTTTTCCTCTGTTTCCTTTTCCAGAACTGTACCGTTCTCAACAACACTGTGATGGTGTGTCTGGCGCCCTCCGTGGCTGGATCTGACAAAGGCTTCTCAGAGGTGGGCAGCAGTCCTGATGAGATTGGCTTTGTCATGGACGACGTGCGCTCTGTGCTGGTCGTAAACGAGACTTTCAGCTACCACCCGGACCCCGTGTTTGAACCTCTGAGCCCCACGGGCACGCTGGAGCTGAAGCCCAGCTCACCACTCATACTCAAGGTAAATTGCCTTCTGCTCTTAGCATTGATCTGTTTTGGCCTTGTCTCTACCTGGCTTTGCTTTACATCCATCACATTCTTTGTCTTTTCATTCTTTTCTTGACTTTGCTTTTTTTCCCACTTCCAGTCCTGTTCTTTTCTATGCTTCTCTGCATTTCTCCTCTCTCTATTTCTTGTTTTATCCTCCTTTCTCTCTTCTTGCCTCACCCTTCTCATTTCATTCCTGCGATCTATCCTCTCCTTTTGCACATAGTTCACCAGGAAAGGGTGGGAGAAGAGTGTATTTATGGATTGAGTTTGTGGTGGTTTAGCATCAAAGCTTTCTATCGAAGCTTACTCTCTAAAGGTGAGGGATAAATGTCTCCACACACCAGGACACTGGGACAAAAGAAGGTTAGCTGAGTGTTTGCACTCAGTTGACACCCAAGAAGAGCAATAATAGCCGGTAGCAGTATGCCAGTAATGTTGAGTATTGTCAACAATGTTTAAAGCTCAATCTCACAAATAGTTATTTCAGCAGAGGCTACTGCGACCTCCCAGTCGGCATCAAATGCAACTGATAAGACACTGACAGGCATTTGAAATGATTTGCTCCTGTATAGACACCTTCCTCCCTCCTTTCTCGTTTTCCTTTCAACAGATTTCTTTCAGATGTGCCTCAACCTTGAAAAATGTTATTTCTCCACCTGCTGTCTCCAATGGGGTTTGGAGACCTTTAAGGAAAAAAAAAAGTTGTTTTAAACCGCCCCCTTTAAAATCGGGTGCAAAAGAAAGTAATGTTTATAAAGTGGGCCCATGCATTGCTATGCCACCTGCTCCGATTTTTATCTGATAACTTCTGAAGCGAGACTTCACAGCCATGTTTACTCTAAGCCATAGAGGCAGCTCACATTTGAATCCGGAGCGCATTTGCCCCACCCACCCACGCTGTCTTTTGTCACTTCACCTCTCCCCTTGAACTTCAAAGCCTTTCAGGAGCGAGAGAGAAAATTATCATGCAATTTCATGGAAAACTAAAGCCTTTTTTCTCCTGGCCAATCAGGGTGGAGTTTTAGAAATGAAGACTCACGACTTTCCCCTCCTGCAACTTTAAATATAATTCTATAATGAAAAGCCCTAATTGCCCCACCATGCTCCTCCTGGTAAAGAATTGTAGAAGAAAGAAGCACGGAAACAGCATCCTATTAAATAATTGCAGAGGAATTAAATGTCCATCTGAATTTTCCAGCAATTCATTCTTCCCACCCTGCAGAGCACAAGTGAGTTAGAAAGAGGAAGGGTAGGTAAAGGGGGCAGAGGAGAGGAGAGTTTTCTGTAGAATATATTGATTCCACTGAACATCCATATGTAATTAACACATTAATAAAGTCTCTGAACTGCATTTCTTACCTGTGCTAGTCCTAAACTAAATCAGTAAAATGGCACCACAAGTGTTCGATGTTAAAGGAAAACAAGGTAGACCCTCTCAAAATCAGAATCTTTATTTTTGTTTAACTCATGATTTGGTCAGCTTCTGTGAAAAGAATTATCTGGCAACATCAAGCAGAAGTGCTGTTGCTATGGTTACCTGAATTTTGAAGCACCTTGCGCACTGATTTAGAGCCGTGGATGAACTGTTGACGGACACCTTCCAGCCAATCTGGGACAGGTTTTTCTTTTTTCCCGGTACACACCCCAGTTGAGGTGAATCCCTTTGCATTTGTACTCTGTGATTATTCCATTTGTGTCACTCTAGTCCTGACTATGTGTAAGTAGCTGAGGTATGTGTGTGTCTGTTTCCAGGGCCGTAACCTAATTCCTACAGCCCCAGGAAACTCTAAGCTGAACTACACGGTGCTGATCGGGGAGACGCCCTGTGTTCTCACCCTGTCTGAGACCCAGCTGCTATGTGAATGGCCTAACCTGACCGGAGAACACAAAGTCACTGTAAGTAAAACTTTAATTCTTGTCTCCATCAGTGTTTGCTCAGTGTTTTCCCGTTATGTGATGTGTATGCCCTCCATTTGTTACCCTAATCTGTCACATTCTGAACCAAGCATTGCAACATTCAGGTTTCGGGGTTTGGATACAGCCATGCAAAACCTGGAAATGAGCATAATCTCTCTCTGAGTTACATTTTTCTATGTTAAGTACCTGTTATTTCATCATCCGTCTTGAATTTTTTTTTCCCATTTCACTGCTGGAGCATCTGGCTTTCACATTTCTTTCATCCTATTTTCTTCTATAGCTCCTGTTCTCTGCTGTTTCCGCTGTGCTATTCAACCTCCTTCTTTAATGTCACTCCACTTCCTGTCTTTTCGTTCATTCATCTCATTCTTTCTTCACATCCATCAGACCTAAATCTCTTCAATTACTCTAGATTTCTTTTGCCCCATTCATATAGCTGCAAGCACACAAACGCACACATCCCGTCTCTTATACCACTGGCAGTGCCTGCGACTGTATTTAAGTCTTAGAGGCTTTTGATCAGTCTGGTTTGGCTGGCATCCTCCTCAGGATTTGAGCAGTATTGATGTTCAATAGAAACCAAAAAATGGCTAGTGGGCGGGAGAGGTCTGCATCTATTTTTACCCCCCTCCGTTCGGTATTTCATAGACATAAGCCAGTTAAAGATGGCATACAAGTGAGGGGGAGGGATATCTCAGTGTTTTTCATTCACATGTTCTCCAAGCAAAAACTGTTTTGATGTGATATGGTTGAAAGTAATATGTATGTTTGTGTGTGTCAGAAAATATGCAAATTACGTCTTGTATGTTTTTTACTGGTGCCAAAAATGGCCCGGGGGCACAGATGTTGCCTCCCCCAATGCAGATATAAAGAGTTTTGGGGAGTTTTGGCTGCGCCTGGCCCGACTTGGCACAGCTTGGTGTGACAGCATAAATGCATTGTGGGATACAGCTTTGGACGTGTGTGTACGTTTTATCAGATTAGATTTGGAGCAGCTGTGGCCAGGTGTGACTCTAAATTGGATACCATCATGTAGGTCTCATGTATGATTCTTCCACTGTGTAAAGTACGTAGTTAGAATATTGGTTCTTCTTGAGATATTGCTGCAAACAACCCCTTTTTGTTCTGTGTATGCATCTTCTGTCTTTCATCCTTTGGCTAATTTAACATGGGTGTGTAACCCTTCACGTGTCTGTCTACAAGGTGCGTGTTGGAGGCTTTGAATATTCACCAGGAACACTGCAGATCTACTCAGACAGCCTTCTCACCCTGCCTGCCATCATTGGCATTGGAGGAGGTGGCGGCCTGCTCCTGCTGGTCATAATTGTGGTGCTGATCGCTTATAAGAGGAAGTCACGGGATGCCGATCGCACCCTCAAACGGTTGCAGCTGCAGATGGACAACCTGGAGTCCAGGGTGGCCCTCGAGTGCAAGGAAGGTGAGTCTCGACCAAATCTGGCTTCAACTGGCATGATGTTCGCTGCTGAAACCTACAAGAACTGCTTACGTAATGCTGGTGTTCTCGGAGTTTCTTCTCATCTTTCTCCCTACTTCCCTCTCTTCATTTTTCTCCCCACGAATAACTCCCATGTCCCCAAATAACTTTGTGTAAATCTCTCCCTTGCTGCAGCTTACCTCAAAGGCTGCACAACTCCCATTCAATAGTCATATCAATTTCTCTCTCTGCTCTCTCTCTCTCTCTCCCGCTCTCTATTTCCTCCTCCCTCTCACTGCCAACTGTCCCCCCTGCTGTTAGGTGGCAGCGGTGTGTGTGCATGTGTGCGTGGGTGTTGGTGTGTTTCCAGAGGAGTACTTTGATCTGAGCCAGCCACCAGATGTTGGCTCTCCACCCCATGAGAGAGCCGCCTGGCTGGCCTCGCTGCCATCCACAGTGAGAGAGGGAGGGCAAGATGGAGGTTAGATAGAGACGGGGCACAGAGGTGGGTAAGTGAGGGATTGTAAGGAAGGAGTGGCTTGGCACCGGCTGAAGCAGGGGGAGAGGGAGAGAGAAACTTACACAGGAGTACATTAGCATATATTCATTTGGCAGGAGATAGCGTGGATCCAGTGAGAGGCCGCTGATGCTGTTACTGGTTTGTCTGGCAGGAGAGAGAGAGAAGCAGATGGGGAGACAGAGAAGGAGAATACTGATAGCCATGATCATCACAATACATTTGTATTAGAGAGCACTTCACTTGTTGCGTTGTTTTAGTGAACCTTGTTGTAATTTTACTGTATTTATGAGTAGCGGTTACTCAGATTAAGATGGGCTCTGTGCTGCTCTAGTATGTAGGAAAATACAATACTGCGTCAGAATTAAAGAGAGTTCCAACAATTTGGCATTTCAGTAAATTTGGAGTCAGATTTAGTGTGGTTGTTATTGACAGCTGTGTCCACCAGATGAATAAACAATCTGCCAATCACATTTTAATGACAGGGGTTCACATCCTAAATAACTTGCTAGTTGAATAATGGCTTGTAAGATTCACAAAAAACACCTCAACAAGTTTTAAAAACCTAATACATTTAAAGTCAGTACTGTATGATGTTTTCACATACAGATCTATTTATGGGACTTGGAAAGTACAACTACATGTGAAAAAAATGTATACAATCTTTGGTAGCATCAAAGGGAGCTGTTCAAAGGTATAGGTATGGGCTGAAGTGGCTCAAGGTTGCATTGGCCAATATGAACATAGGACAGCTAAAGCTCTTATCAAGCTGTCTCTGATCAGGTTGCATTGGGGGTAATGCAGGGTTCTGTTCTTGTTTTCTTTTTAACATCCATTGCAAATCAGTGTTTCAGGGGTGCAAAGCTTAATTGGTCGACTTCCATTTTAATCGAGTTTAGCTAACAGTGCTTAAGTTTTTGTGCCTGTTGTAGACATTGGCAGGTTGGACACATTTAGTTAAATGAATGAACGAAGGTAACTGAAATGGATTTTTGGGTTTTGCTGTTTTCTTTGTTGGTTTTTAAGCAGCTACACGACGTAATAGTTCTGCCACATATCAGCGATTCACCGATGATAACGAGTAAAAGGTTATACTGTCAGGTGCAGTATTAATAAGACACAAAATCCCAATGTGTTCTAGTTGTACTTTATCAAAGGCTAATATTTGCATTTGGCCATCCCAAACGAGCACAAATGACGAATCCGATGAATGGTTTTGACTGAAGGCTCTCTTCATGACAATTCCAACATCATAGCTAATGTTTCACACTGCAAGATCCATGTCAAGGCAATTATACCAACAGTAAATAGTAAGTATATTAAGAGTGTCTATTTGCATATATGAAGCTTTGAAAGAAAGGAATTTCAGTCTTACTGTTGAGCGTTGGCACTTTTCCTACTGTTTCACAGCACCCACTTAGTATAGTGAAACTGACACAAGAGGGAGCGCTGCACTAACAAGGCTACCTCCACTCCTAACTCTGCATTTATTATTTGTTTACTGGCTTCGTGAATTACTCCAATTATGTGAAAATGATTTTTAGTCAGCTCAAATAATTGATTATTGCACCAACCAATTAATCATTCTATCAGTAGTCCACAATCCAAGACTGTAATGTAGACTAACTGTTAAATCATTACAGATTTCCAAATCAGTCTGAGATAATCTCAGTTACTGATCAGCACTTGTCTTCCCTACTGTCATAACTGTGCTGGTCGTCTGCAGATCTAAAGAGGATCATTTTCTATGATTTCTTTTCCAAGTGTGCACTTCACACTACTCCCCCTGACATTCACGTCGTCGTGTCCTGCTCTTTTGCAACTACCTGCACCCACACACTCGTAAACCCACACCGAGGGTCAAACTGTGATTGGCTGAGGTTTGTGGCAGTGAGTCCATGTGCCCTGACCCTGTCTGTCCCCCGCTGTCACCACTGTCTGGAAGACGACAAGAGGATGGATTTGGAGGGGGACAGAGTGAGGGAAATAAATCTGGCAAACAACCTGTGAGAGTAGAACAGGGGACATAGAGGAAGAGATGAATTAAAAGATACTGAGAGGAAAAACAAGAAGAAGAGAAGAATTATTAGAGAGCAAATTGGAGAGAGAGTGACGGCCGGACATGGAGATAGCAGGAGATAGAGGTAGATAAATATTTGGTTGCAGAGAGAGACGGGAGGAAAAGAAGCAGACTATTTGAAGTGAAAACAGGGGAAGTAATTATATGTGAGATAAATAAACAATGAATACTAGGAACAAAGTCTACTACTTTGAAGGAAGTCATAGCCAAGACATACGCACTTTAAACATACATAAAAGAAAATAAATGGAGCAAAAAAGATGGGATAAAGTGGAGAAAAATAGCTGGATGAAGGAGAGATGGACAGCCAAGGGAGCTAATGGGACAAATGAAATAAAGATGGAGGGATGCAGCAGAGAAAAAGCAGCCATAAGGGGGAGTGAGATGACCTCTAAGATGTCACTTTGAAAGGAGGAGAGAGGGAGAAAAAGAGAGATGGGAAGAGAGGGACGGGGTGACACAAGCCATCTGTTTGTCTGGGCTTTGGTTCGTTATTTGTTTGGGTTGTGTATCCATGTGTTTTGGATGACGCCATAGGACACACACTGCACATACGCACACACACCGCTGTGCTCATGGAACCATGTAGCTGTATATTTTCTCCCCAAGAGATTTTTATATTTGTTATAAAATAGATTTGATGCAGGCTACCAGAAGCGTTAGCTGTATGCTCGGTTGTGTGGGATATATGCGAGAGAATGGATTTGATCCTGTTTTTCCTTCTAGATGTGACTTGTGAGGCCATTGGAGTATACAGAATAGGGTCAGAACACACTCTGTGGGAATGGAAAATGTGTAAAAACATTGACACGCGCATTCACATAAATCATCTGGGCACAAGGTTATATGTTCAGCTGTGGGGCGAGATGGGGAAAAAGAGCGTGTGTGTGTGTGTGTGTGTGTGTCTATATGTGCGGTGTGTGTGTATATGTGTGTGTATGGCTGCAGGAGTACAAGCATGTGAGGTGGCAGCGTGTAATGTGTGTGTACTCACAGGCTCATGTTCCTGTGTGCAATTGCATCCTGAACTCCCCTCCAGCCACCGAGCACCAGAACTCTTTCCTCTGTCCTCCTTCTTCCCTCCATCTTTCTTAGCACTGAGCGATCACAGAATCCTGCTTTTCACTGCTGCTCCTCCAGACGCCTCCGTCTTTTCTTCACTTTCACCTGCATAGCTGTTTTCTAGTCCAAAACATGTTTCTGAATACCGCGTTGACAGAAGTATGAATAGCTAAAGATAAAAAGTTGCTTTCAACTTTGTTTTGAGATTGATTTTTTTTCCCCACACTGTGACCACAGCTTCTCTCTTCTTCTCTTGTCGGTGTCGTTTCAAGTCTGCTGGAGAACACAGCTTGAAAAGATTTAGAATGATAGTGTACAACTTTCACACCTTAATAAATTAGACTTTGTTCGTTAAGTACTTGCAATAATGTTTCAGCATGCAGTCTTTATATATAAAAAGAAAGATTTGTATAGTCTTTATATATATCAAGAAAATGTTTCTGTTGCTGCTGAGAAGAGATTTTTTTTTTTTACCTTAAAGAACAGTGGTTTGTTTGCCACATAAGAGACTACAGGAATATGACAAGCATTAGTCACCAAGTATCTTTACGTGAGTACATTCTGCTGTCAGAATGTTTAATGCCATACAGAAATCCACTTATTACCAAAGGTGTCATCAAATTGAAACGAACAGTCTTGTAGATGATAACTATTCCTGCGAAATGGAAGTCTGTACTTCATTTAATCTTGAGACATTTCTGTGTTCTTTGAAAGTCACTCATTCTTGACCTTCATTATATATTTGTAAGCATTTCCTTGTCCTCTGTGCAGCCTTTGCAGAGCTGCAGACCGACATCCATGAACTCACTCAGGAGTTGGATGGCGCAGGAATCCCCTTCCTGGACTACCGCACCTACGCCATGAGGGTCCTCTTTCCTGGGATTGAGGACCATCCTGTGCTCAAGGAGATGGAGGTACGGGTCAGTAGAGAACGCTCTGCATGCATGCACACACACAAACATTTGATCAATGAATGAATGAAAGGTCCTCTGTGTGTGTTGTAGTCATGATATTTTAATGCAGGACTCTGGATAGGTGAATGACAAGAAATGAAAGAACCAAATGTATAAACTATCTGCATTTGGAGTATGATTTAAAAGCAAGGTTTGTGTAAGAGAGGAAACGGAAACTGAACAACCGAGTTGAAGAGAAATACAGTTGAGATTCAGCTTATTTCTCTTTTAAACTAAGCTTCTAAGGTTATAGCTTTTAGCGTTTTGTCTGTAATTATAGTTTGATTAGAGTAGGGCAGAGGTTCTCAGACTGAATACTCAAATGACTGCATGTGATGTCCATCCAAGGTCAGAGGTTCAGAGCCAGTGTTCATAACGATAGCATTTAATCTACTCACTTAAAGCTTTTAAGCAGCAAACATTGAAGTTCAAGACATCCAAGATACTCAAAGTACATTCAAGCCTAACAGGAGACAATGTTGTTTGCATGCAGTCACTTTCATCAGTTTGACCCCTGAACTCTGAAACATGATTACACCAGAAACATCACATCTGTTATTACTGAAGCAGACACGGCTCAGAATGTTACGTTATTTATTTCTGATTCAGACATTTTTTTATATTTACACTATTTGTATAAATTGTGTCCTAGACAGTGAGAGGGATTCTTTGTATGTGATGTAGGGGCTGATAGCAAAATCTCTCATTAGGCTTTAATGTGTGAGTAACAACACACAACACTGTCTCACAGTTAACGTCACCATAACAATGATATGAACTACAGCTGAATAAGCCAAATTAAAATCACATTTATCTGAGGACAGGATCACTGCGAACAATCTCCAGCTGCACTGTGTATTCACTAGCAATTTACCGATGAATAAAAAATTGATTTCAAAATAGAAGACATTACAGTTCATACTTGAT
>NC_067117.1:22514285-22529285 GCF_021347895.1 Acanthochromis polyacanthus
TCCCAGGAACAAGAACTTATTTCTACAGAAATGAGCAGGGCAGTGACAGTGAGACAAAGTTAATGTTTGTGTCTATTAACAAAGATAAATAATCCTTCAAGAGGGAGGAAGACAGAGTGAAACAGAGAAAAGAAGAGAGTGAGAGGCCAGAAAACCGACAGTACATGTAAAAAAAAATAAATAGAGAAAGTTAAAGGCAATCAGGAAATATAAGCATATGCAGGTTAATATGTTGTTTCCAGATATATTTTGTATGTGTGAAGGCCTCTCAGCTCATAACTCTACAGAGAGAAGTGGAATGCAAACACAGAAACACTCCGTACAGTACTGACTGTTGCACCCACATTAACATGAACAATATTTACATATTTGTGTGTTTTAGATTTGCTTACTCGAATCTATGCAAAGCATAAATGGGTGTTAATGTATGTCTTAGTGAGTATGTGTGTTTCTTTCCAGTACAGTATGTGAAAGTATGCATGGAAGCATGTGCTGCGTGGAGCGATTAGGCATGCTGCATGGCTGCACAGAAGCCCATTTCTTATTCCCTTTTTAAAGGCTGGGCCATGGCATGCATTTTTATCAGCTTTGTTCTCTGATACACTCATTAAAAGAGCACAATTGTCCGTGTGTGTGTGTGTGTGTGTGTGTGTGTGTGTGTGTGTGTGTGTGTGTGTGTGTGTGTGTGTGTGTGTGTGTGTGTGGTCTCCAGATGCAGCTCATTTGGACTCCGGGGACAAAACGCCCCATCAGTCACCGCAGCATTGTCACCTTTACCGGGTCTCACACATGCCACAGATTGTGGCCGGATAGCAGAGTAATAAATATGTAAAATAAGAAAAAAAGAACAACAGTCTGTGCTAATATTCATAAAGACACAATCTCATACATACACATTTTGATACAAAAGATCACCGGAAAGGCACAACTTCCCGGGGGCATAGTGTTGAGGGAAGCAGAGGTGTGTGGGGGGCCTCAGCTGGTCATCATGGCTGTGAGGAGTCACTGGCAGCAGTAAGGACACTCACATACACACAAACACACACATATTAGCAAATAGAGCACAGACATGCTCAAGATTATCTGAGAACATCAAGTCTTGCTCTTTCTAAAATTATCCCTCCTTCGATATCACCATCTCCACCTCCTCTCTCACTTGTGTGTCTCTGTGGGCTGAAGGGCTGAGTTGTGTCATTTCTTGCAGTAATCACACAGCGGTGACACAGGGGCTCATTGACATGCAATGAGACAATCCCACCTCTGCCACAAATATATCTGTGTGCCCTGCATCCGAACAGCATCATCTGCCAGCACTTGTCGAGCGCACACGCACCATCGCAAACACACACACACACGCACAGACACACACACACAGGTGAATTTGCAAAATTAGACTTGTGCAAACACTGTCTGACCTCGTCTGCCGCATCAGGAAACATGTTTGCTGTGCATCAGGAATAAAACAGGGAGATGGTTTCTGCATGATGGGGCCGTTACCGACACTGCTCTGTTTGTCAGTCAGAGATTATATCATTTGTCAGGGCAGTACAGGAAGATCCTGTTCAGTAGAACTGCGAGGAATAGAAACTATGGCATTACTTCATAACCTCAGTGTCAGTGTTTTTCACCAGGCTTTTTGTGAATATCTCTTTCTCAGATGGAAAAAGTGCTGCTGATCAGACTTGATGTGAAAAATAAGAATGAGATTCGTATCTGTTAAAGCCAGATTGTTCGACAAGACAGTCCAGTCACCCTACGACAGTGTTGATCCATTCAACATTTTGATTCACAACAAGCTACAGGCCAAATTACTACAGTCCTAGTAGCCATTTGTGATCTACTGGGCTTTCTTATTGTCTCACATATTTCACTGACACACAAAAAAGAGCACAATCAAAATGAGCGAGATGAAATTAACATAAAAATTAACTGAGCATATTTACACTCACATTATAATGAGCTCTTTTAAATTTTTATGACCCCGGGGCCGTTCCTCTTGTGCTTCGTTGAAAACATTTGTAGTTCCAGTACTGACACAGCTCCAAGAGTACATCTTCTGCCGTTTCTCTGCCCAACACTGTGGGATGCTTCTGACACTGTACTCCTATAGGCTTCAATGTTTTGTCTGTGTCACGCACTCTCCTTCTATGAATATGTTTAACAGTCAGACTGATATTGTGGCTTTATTAGGCTGATAATGTTGATACTTAACACTGTCTTACTGCAAAGCTGGGTCATGTCATGACTGAGATGCTTCAGTAAACCTACAAAAATCTTCACTGGGCATTTTAATTTTTGTCTATTTTTTTTTAGTAATCTTGTTAATGATTACAAATTAATTAATCAAACACAGTGTTATGCCTATTTGCTGCTATTATTAAACCAATGCAGAGGAGCATCTACCCGAAACCAGAGCTAAGTCTGTGTTGTGAGACTCTAAATGCTGTTTTGGCTTCTTTTTAATTGGACAGCACCAGGTTTTCGTGCAGAATACTGGTGGTTTTATTTGGCTCATTTTCACAGGTACAGTAAACAGTAAAATACATGACTGATTTTTAAATTCTTGTATTTGTTTTTAAACCTTTCAATGGTTTAGCTCCACAATATAGTACTGATATGTTACTTCCATTCTCTGTCTCTCTGTCAATTATTTCTTTCTTCCCTTACTCACACCTCAAAACCAAATGGGCTTTTCTGGTTCTACAGTTAATCATGTCTCATCATTGACCTCAAAATGAAAGACTGGGGGAATGAGGGACTTCCGGTATGACGGAGAAGCGAGTAGCAGCATAATTTGTGAGCTCCCAGGTGGTCTTATTCCCCCGCTGAAGAATTATGCAACTTTTTGATAACCTAGCCGTGAAACATAGCATGAAAGAATAGAATACCATGAAAGAATAGCATGAATGAAGCTGACTTGATAAAAAGAGGACTGCTCCCAGATACCACCGGTGAACGTCTCCCTACTGATGATGCACTCGTGCCGAAAGCCAGACAGCCGCCCTGGGAAACTGCAGGTGCAGCGTCACGCCGACACCGGGACAGGAGGCTGAGAGACATCCGGGAAAAACTGAAAGGATTTCGACACAACACTAGCACTTCATAAGAACTTTCCCATGTTATAAACGAACGAGGGATTACTCAGATAGCATGAGTAAGTAAAGTGTGAAACACAAAGGTAAAGCCAGATTTCCTGTTATGATTATATAATGATTAAAACTGACCACCGTGGGGTCTGCTTTCTGATTCTCTAATGTGCACTGCTCCATTTCTTTTTTGTGGAAGATGGCAGTCTGCACTTGGAGGGGACGCTTCTAATTTGAAGGCTTCCACCTCTAAAATAGAAATTGAAACCATACTTCACAAATGGAAGTTTGTTCTGATTTGTTCCCATTTAAGATTTATGTTATTATATAGACAGATGTTTTTTTTTGTTCAGGTCATCGCGAGGAATTCAGATTTTTATTTACTGGTCAAATGTTCCATTGATCATCAAGAGGCCACACTCCTGAATGTTTACAGACCACATGGTTATGATAAACAATTGATTAAAAAGAGCTTCAATTTAATATTGGAGGAAGCCTCAGGAGTTCTAATCTGACTGGAATGTTTGCGTGAACCCCTCTTTGGACTCCTCAAACCAGACAAAAAAGATGCAACCGGAAGCATTATATGCGAGAAAACCATTAAAAGAAATAGGAATGATTGATATATGGAGAGAGGCACATCCACACATAAAGTGTTTTACTTTTTCTCCTCCTCACACAGGGTTTACTCAAGAAAAGACTATTTTTTAATGTTTAATATAGACAGACAGAGTTATAAAATGTGACATTGGAGTAAAAGACATATCTGACCACACTGGGGTGTATTTGACACTTCATTTAAGCAACAAACCAAAAGAGACCTTACGGAGACTGAACACAGGCTGTCTTAATGAGACCAACTTTCAGACATTTATGGAGAATGAATTTAAAGAATATATGACCAATAATGATAATGGAGCTGTGTCTCTTAGCATTCTGTGGACGCTTCTAAAGCTGTCCTTGGGGGCAAGTTCATTATGTGGTCAACCCAGAAGAAAAGGGAAAAGGAGAAACAAATTAAAGACCTGACCATGAGGCTTAAATCTTTGGAGAGAAAGCATATGGAATGTAATGATACTAATACCTTAAATCAAATAGAAGAAACAAAACAAACATTAAATGATATCTATGAAAAACAGATAGAGAATAAAGCAAAGTTTATAAAACAGAGATATTATGAAAATAGCCCACAATCTAAAAAACTTCTGGCTTGGAGAATCAAAAGACAACAGGCGGACAGACTGATAGATAAAGGGAAGGATCCTGACAATAATAAGTTGTGTCATGAATCAGACAGCATACAAAACTCCTTTGAAAAGTATTATACAAAATGATATGCACAGCCACAAGAAGCTGACCTTGAAGAAGTGTCTAGGTTTCTGACATCTTTAGATTTACCATCTATTGGAACAAAGCAAAACAAAGTGTTAACCCAAGAAATAACAGAAAACGAAATAATAAAGCGATATCAAGATTGAAGACAAATAAAATGCCAGGCGCGAGTGGTATAAGTGCTTCAGAGCAATCTTAGTGCCAACCCTTAAAGATTGTTTTAATTATGTTCTTAAAGGAGGAGAGACTCCGTTATCCTGGAGACAGGCAGTCATCTGAATAATTCCTAAACCCGGTAAAGATAGGACTGAATGTAACTCATACAGTCCGATATCTGTTTTGAACATAGATTATAGATTATATGCTTCAATCCTAGCAAAACAGATGGAAGATATTATTCCTGACTTAATCGGCACAGACCAGACAGGTTTTGTGAAGAATAGACATACATGATAATGTTAAGCGAGCACTCCATGTAATTAGTTATATGAAAAATACTAATTGTGAATCCATAGTTATCAGTCTGGATGCCGAAAAGGCTTTTGACTCAGTCTGATGGCAGTACTTATATCTTGTTCTTCAGAGATTTGGCTTTAATACTCAGGTGGTGAATTATTTTAAATCTTTATACAGCTCACCAAAAGCCAGAATTAAAATTAATGGTAACATATGCAAAACTATATCCCTCCAAAGAGGATGCAGACAGGGGTGTCCCCTCAGCCCCACCCTGTTTGACCTGTTTATAGAACCTCTGATACATCAGAGAAGACAAAGACATATCAGATGTTGTAACTGGAGGTGAGCAGCATAAGATATGTGCCTACGCTGATGATAGTCTTTTAACACTCACCGATCCAAATAAATCTCTGCCTAAATTATTAGGCCTACTTGAAACATTTGGTTTATACTCCGGCTACAAATTAAATTTGCATAAAACTCAAACCCTCTCCTTCAACTATCTCTCACCCAAAAACATTCAAAAAATGAGTACATTTAAATGGAAAAACTCAGTTATTAAATATCGAGGCATTAACATGCCTAAGGATTTATTACAGATTTATATTAATAATTACCCACCTTTAACGATTGATATTAAAAACGATTTAAACCGTTGGTCATTACTTCCTATGAATATATACAATCGAATAGCTATTACTCTTTCTTTTTCAGTCTTTGCCTGTGGAGATACCCGCTAAACAGATCACTGAATGGAACAGATTAATCTTAAATTTTATTTGGGAAAAGAAAAGACCAAGAGTAAAGTTACAGACATTGCAGCTTCCTAAGGACAAAGGAGGGATGGCACTGCCATGCTTTGAAGAGTCTTACAGAACTGCACAACTGCGCTCATTAGTCTGCTGGTGTGATCCAAACATCGAAGCAAAATGGAAAGATTTGGAGCAAACCCAAATAGATGAACCACTACCATCTATTCTAGGAGACAAGAGCCTTCAAAAGAAAGGCCTAGACAAACTTCCCAATTGGAGTACGGTCCCATTAAACATTTGGTATAAAAAATGTAAAGATCAAAAATTTGAAGAATCAACAAAAATACTACGCTGGATTGCTTATGATTCTGATTTTGAAGCAGCTAAATTGGACAGTAGATTTAAACAATGGATCAGCAGAGGGATCACGTCTTACTGGATCTGAAGACTTTTCAACAACTTATGAAAAATTATAACTTAGAGAAGCAAGACTTCTACAGATATCTACAGTTAAGATCTTAGTTTGACAAACATATTAAAAATACTGAGGAGAGAGGAAAATGCCTGATTAATATTCTTGTTGATGTTATTAATGGCAAAACCAACAAAAAAATGATTTGAAGAATCTACTCATCCCTGCAGCAAGAAAGATGTATACAATGTATGTCAAAACCAGATGGGAGAAAGAGGCAAATGTAAAGTTAACTGAAGAGGAATGGTTAAATATATGTAAAACATAGTCCACTACCTCTAGTTCACATTTGTGGAGAGAATTTACTTGGAAAAATATTTTGAGGTTCTTTATCACCCCCAAAATTAGGCAATTACAAACCAATAAACCTGAGTATGGACAGTGTTGGAGGTTGTGTGGTGCTAACTCTGCAGGGCGTTTCCATATATTCTGGGATTGTCCTGTTATCTCTTCCTATTGGAAGGTTGTTGTGACTGCAATTAGACTTATTATCACACCAGAGATCAATTTTACTTTTGACATAATATATTTAGGAAATTTACCAGGTGGGCTCAAGAAAGGGGAGAGATATTTATTGCAAATTTTATTGGTTGGTAGTAAAAAAAGCAATCACTAAAAAATGGCTGAATAAAGAATCTCCAACAATCACTGAATGGAAAAAAAACTATTCAGGACATTCATAGTATGGAACAAATGACATTTTCTTTAAGATACGCCACCAAAAAAGGGAGAAAAATATTGGAAAAACTGAATGTCCTATTACAACCGGGAGTGATGTTGATGTTCCTGCTTCGGTTTACCTCAGCTGTGTTTTCAAAGACTCATTCTCTTTTTTAATGTAATTTGATTAGTTTATCTATGTTCTTTGTTTTCTGGATTTAACTGGTCATTAAGGACTCAAAAGAAAGGAACTGAAAGAAATATGGTCTTGTATGCCCTGATCCAGATGTAACCCACTTCATTTTCCGTTTATATATTGTTTTGTACTAGCCTAGCCGCGCTAGACCCATGTTCTGAAGACGCAAGGGTCTAGGACCGCTGGACAAGGAGGGAGGCGGGCTAAAAGGTTGTCTTTCAAATCACTCTGCAGCAATTGGGTAGGTATACAACCAATCAGTGCAACGAATAGGCTGACGTAGTTCCTAGAGGGCCGGCGAATTGTGGCTAAGTCCCATTAGCTTCCCAACCAGCGGAGCCGTGGAGCCAACTGGTATATTAAAGATTTGCCATATCCCGTCGGCATAAGTCCAAATACGTCTTTCTTCTCAATGAAACACTTCAGTGCCGTCCTTTGTTTATCTTTCAAGTTGAATTTTAGCTTCAAATCTTTAAGGGCTGTGGCCAAAGCCAAGTCGAAAGATAACTGTTTATTGTGCGCCGGTTGTTTCTGTCAGAATCGTCATGCCTCTGTCGTCACTTCGTTACGCCCGCCTTCTGACTCTACACTTCATGGTGATTCGTCCGGCCAGTTTTAGGAGCATCCAACCTCGAGCCTTATGGAGGGTAACTAGACCCACCCTGGCAGAGAATTAAATTTGTTGCCGTGGGTTGTCTAGCACGGCTAGGCTAGTTTTATACCTCTGTAAGCCTAATTTTACATGCTGGCAAACTCCCTGACTGTTATGATGACCCCATCTGTCTGTTGTTAAATGTTCAATTTTTGTTGTTTTTGTATTGTAAAAGCAAAAATATAAAAATAAAGTATAAAAAAAATGAAACACTTCTGTTTCCTTCCTTTGTTTTTGGTTCAGCCTGAGACTCAACTCTACTTTCTCTTGTTGCATTGATCTGTTGGTGTTTTGCTCAGTTTGCTCTTTTAATTGTTTACCATCATTATAACTTTGATTTAAAAGTTTAATTCATTTCTCACTGGATTTTTACCAGTGTGCTTTACCTTGGCTGTGCTGCTCGTGTGGTTGTCTTGTTATGTGCTTTTGTCTCATTCTTTTTATTTCATTAGTAATGGTATATGGTTACCATCATTTATATTTTATATAATCTTTCAATCTAATGCATTTTAAGCACTATTGCAGGTCATGTACTGAGTATCTTCTCTCTCCTGTAGTTTATTTGGTCTCCTCTGTCTCCTCTCCCCTTCTACCTTTCTGCATAGCTGATCTACAGTTATTGACCTCACCAACCTGCACAGGATCTATTGTAATCTTGTTGGTGTTTCTCTCTTTTTTTTTTCTCTCCGCCCTCTCCTCACACCGACCAGTTGAGGCAGACAGCTGAAACACCTTGAGCCTGGTTAGGCTGGAGGTTTCTTCCTGTTATAATTGAGTTTTTCCTTCCCACTGTGTTTCCTCAAAGCTAATCTTTGGGCTTCTTGCTGTCATATTCGAAGGTCTCTGCCTTAACATGTAAAGCGTGAGACTTACGTTGTAGTGAAATGGAACTGAACTGATTTTAACTCATGCAAATGGAAAGCTCGCTGGGACAATTTCTGTGGTTTAAAATCCACTATATATATAAAGGTGACTTCATTTTAATTAGAAAGTAAAACTGAAATAAAGTCAAGCAAAAAAAGGCATGTATAGATCCGAGACACATGCCAGACTGTCTCTAGCTGAACTCCAGTGTGTATGTGTGAAAAAAAGAAAGAATCGGTGAGAATGAAGACCACACAAGCATCACACCAGTGTGTCAGTATGCTGATTTTCTCTGCCCAGACAGAGACCAAGCAGACAAAAAGCATATCAGTGTAAAACAAAGTGCATCTCCCCAAGGTGGAAAGATATTGAAAATGAAACGGGCAAAAGCACAAAGCCCAATGGAATCTTATGTGAAGCGTTTCAGATTTCTGCCGATATGCACAGTATTAACATTCAGTTAGGGTGTGTAATGTTCTGTTTCTTTATATTTCTCTGCTTCCAGCTCCAGAGCAGTACAGCATGTTGCTCATTGTTTTTTCCTTTGGGTTGCCGGGCAGACAGAGCGGGTGTGTGCCCACACACAAATGCTCTGTATTACAAACAGAGACACAACATAAAAACGTAAATTAACACAGCGGTATGTATTCATAAGGCACGGCCCCTTACATTTCTATTTTCCTGGTACTTGTTTGTTCCTCCTTATGTCTCTCACTATTGCTCTCTACGGTTTCCACACCTCCATACATCTGTATGTGCATTTATGTCTCTCTGTTTCAGTCCTCCATTAGTGTGTAGATATGTACCTTTGCTGTCTCTTCTTCTCCTACTGTTTTCTGTCTTCTACAAAGTCAATACCCCCAATAGCAAATTCTAATCATATCCCAACAATTCTTCAACTGAGAAAAGAAGAAGACACACTTTGTGCAATCAGACTCATGACAGGCAAAAAACCAAACCACAGTTCAATGTGGGAGTAGAATATCTTAAAAATCTGAGCTGTTGCACCTAACACAAACTATATGCATTTAAATGATCCCTACATTTTACATAGATTCTTGTGTTTCAGTGTATTTTATGCATATGATTATGACAGTTTTTCTGCTATCATACAATATTTTACTAACCCTTCTTACCACTCATCGCTGCTCATGCCGGTTTGGTTGCACTTTGGTGTTTTTATTGGCATACATGCATTCAACATGTACTCTTAAGTTATTGTGAACAAATATTTCTGTATAATATATTGGTACAATCAATTGTAAGCAACACAATTCTGTTAAAAAAAAAAGCTGTATTGTGTTCTCAGCATGGCAACTTTATGTTAATATTTTTTAATGGGACAACCCAAGAGCCAAGTGTTTGGAACACATGGGAGCATTAGGTCTTTCCATCAAGTCCCCAGTTTACGACTCGGCTGACTGGAACATGTTGCATATTATTGGCTTATTCTGCATCTCAAGATTTCCTGTTTCTCCTCAGTGTGAAATAAAGGTAGAAAGCAAAAAAAATAGCCAAAAAATATTTTTTAACGCATGAATGAAATGTATTTTAGATGAAAAAAAAGTCGGGAGTCAAGTGAGAAACAACACTGGACCTGTTTAGCACCATTCATACGGACCTTCACACCTCTTTCACTGTCGTGTTTCCTTCCATAAACCAAATGGCAATTAAGTGGAACCTCCTCTGTTTGCTGAAATGGCCAGGAGGGGAGAAAGAGAGGAAAGAGAGGAAAGAGAGTTGTGAGGGAAAGTCAGAATTCAGGACCATTACCTGGCTCTGGTATTGACTGCAGAGTTCAGAGAATGGCCCTGGCACTAAGGTACCATTACAGCTCAATTGATCGGCCTGCACTTAAGTCTAAATCTCACCTTGTTGCACAAGCCATCGTCTCAGGATCCGGTGACCAAGAAATATACGTGTGTTTTAGAGAGGTGGGGGAGGCAGCATGTGCAGCAGCCTGGAAAATTTATCTATTTTTGTGTGTCTATTTTTTGGTCTTTTCCAAGGTTGCACTTTGTCTCTCCTCTCCTTGTCTCTCTACCAAACTCCCCTCTGCTGGCTTTTCTCAACATTTCTACGCCATCCATCTCTCTTCGCCTCTCACACTTTCATAGATAAAAGTCAGAAATGATCAGAGCGCCAATGCATGTTTCGTGCGTCGAAGCAGGCGACCAGTCACTCCAGGGAGTCTGTATTCACCTCTTCAGCTGCTACACACATGCAAACACAATAGCAGAGTCCATTCACACATATAGTTCAGTTTCATCTGCCTATATAGACACAAACTGCCACTTACCCACACAGATCGCTGTATACTGTAGGTGTTATGCAGTTGATACAGGCTGAACAGGAGGGCTTAATTAATGGCTGGGCTTTGCTGAATGTACCTGCCACATGCAAACATTGCTAGTAAGTCTTATTAAAGTGCTTTAACAACCTCTTCCACTAAAGCTGAGGAGGAGAGGAAGAGGGAGGTGTAGGCTGTTTTATGTAGGGGAAAAAATACAGGCACTAACAGGCTAATAAACATTAGTTCGCTAACACAACAAGTCTGTAGCCGAGGCCAAGTCCCTGGTTTCCTCTTTACAAGTTTGTCGTTTACAACCCAGACAGCCAGCTTGGTCGGACATAGATCAGAGAAACCCTCCTCAGAGCCGCTGACAGACAGAGGCCCGAGCCAGCCCGTAAATCTGCTGCACTCTAATAAAGCAATAAAAGGCCATTAAAAGTCAGTGTCCCTCAGCAATGGAAGATGGATGGAGAGATGGAAAGAAAAAGAGACACTTTTAAATGACTGTACACACCCACTTGCATTTTGGCAGGTTTTTCTTCCCTTCTGCACTCCAGACAAACTAGGTATCTACAATATTGATGCCTGTCTCCTGTTGTTACTCTTTTATTCTCGCTGCCTGTAGCTTGCTTTTGTGATAAAAAAAGAACAAGTAAACACTGATTTAGAATGGTGAGGTGCAAGCTTTATGCGCTGTTCTGCTCACTCAGTCAGCGCTCCATCTCCGCTACTGATTCACTCTCCCGCTTGACTGATTTCACGCTAACCCATGTGCACACCAGCACATGTACACTTACGCATTTTAGCCACACTATCATGCACATAAACAAATGAAAAGTTGCTTTTCACATCCTGTTGTTATTTGTTACCAGGGCCAAACACTGATTGTAGATGTAGTGTGAGGATTAGAATAGAATGATAATCCAGAATGTAGTGTTTTTATTTGCAACATAAAGGGATCATTATCAAAGTGATTGGAAATCGATTGCTTTGTCTTGACTGTGCGTTTTTTTTGTTTTTTGTCTCTCTTTCAAGTCTTTCACTGTGAGCATTAGTTCTTCTCTCCAGTTCCATTTCCCAACCTGTCAAAGGATCAAAACAAGGACATGTATGAAGGAGAGAACTGGTGAACCACAGCAGGGCAGGAGAGAGACAGTGCAACCAAGCCCAGTAATAAAATATTGTTTCTACACACCCAGCAAGTGATCTGTCTGTCTTTCTGTACAAAGGGAAAGCAAAAGAAACAGTGTGTGTGTGTGTGTGTGTGTGTGTGTGTGTGTGTGTGTGTGTGTGTGTGTGTGTGTGTGTGTGTGTGTGTGTGTGTGTGTGTGTGTGTGTGTGTGTGTGTGTGTGTGTGTGTGTGTGTGTGTGTGTGTGTGTGCAGCAGTGTATTGCCAACTCTGACTGGACCCTTCCTTCGCGGCTGCTGGTATCGAATGGCGGCCTGAAGCCAAACAAAAGCAGACCAAGGCCCTGACAGAAAGTCTCCAGCGAGCAGCAGCCATTCATTTTGTTTTGTGCCCAAATTATGATTAATGGAAAATAAACAACCTTGATGTGGAGCCTGCTTTGATTTTCTCAGAGCTCTGTAGTTGTAGCCACTCTTTTGACCCAGACTAAAGCAGTGGACAAACCCTCTGAAGCCCAACTCTGGGCCTCATGACACTTTTGCACAGCTGCTTAATAGTTTAACACACACACACAGTTTAAGAAACACACTGTCGTCTTCACTTTCTGTCACACACACACAGACACACACATTCTCTCTCTTTCGCTGTCTCTGCACATTCACAGAAACTCATATATGCAGACAAACTGACATCTTGATTATATCAGTCCCCTCTGCTGCTAATGACCAGCTTGCGCGTAATTATATTAATTACCGTACGTGCCACGCCTGTCAATTGGCCAGTCAAATGAAAATGAGAGCGTGATGCAAGCAGAAACAGGAAAGGAAGGGAAAGAAAGAAACCTAGGGATGAAAGAGTTGAAGATGGTGGACAGGGAGGGGAAATGGCAAAGAAAAGAAGGGAAAGGAGAAAGAAAAGAAAGAAAGATGTCAGGAAAATGGAGTGTGAGCGAGCAAGAGAGCGACAAAGACAGAGAGTGGGGAGAGAAGGGAAGCCTGATCAATTGTTCATTTTACAAAGTCACTGAGACGTGTCAGCAGTGTCAATAAGTGAATTAATTTGTCTGTGAGTCTCCGGAGCATGACACCATATCACTCGGCTCTCCTGAGACAAGCAGGGCCTCTAACCTTCTAACACACTCCGACAAAGCCGCTCCATACGAGAATCATACACAGGTGTCAGGAACAGATCTGCTGACACGGAAACATTTTCATACAATTATTCCAGGCCTGCTTTAGATGCATAGTCCCACCATACACACAGATCACTTCTTCATCAGTTGGGAGGAATTTAGATTAACTCACACACACATTGACAGAAAAGGCATTCGCCACTTTTACAATCTTGTTTATTGGGAAGAAGATTTGTATTCTGGTGTTTATTTATTTACTTATTTAGCACTGACCAAAGCAGAATGACTTTACCTTTATGGTCAACAAGGAGCATCTATCTGTTCACTTCCTAGATACTCATCCTCACTTACCTCTATATGACTTCACGGAATCCTAAACATAATCATGACTGAAAAGAAGATAGAAAAAAAAAACTAATTTTAACAGAAATTTAATGAGTTTTCTTTGTGGTGTTTAGCTTTTTGCTCTTTAAGTGAAAATGAGTCAATAAAATGTGATTAAGTGAATCCGATTTACACAAGAATATATTATATTGAAATGTAAATAATTGCTTCATTGTAAGACTCATAATGAATATGTAATTTGTGCAACAGATTTGTGCAAAAAAATTTAAAAAAAAAAAACAAAAAATCTAATCCACTTTACGGATGATTTACTGTAAATTACAGTTAAGATGAATCGATTTGGGGTTCGTATTCACACATGCAGATAGCAATCATTCATCCTCATCAGAGCAGCCATCCCTGAGGGAGGCTATTGTCTGCTGGTGACTGACATCAGTCAGCCGCCAAGAGGGACCCTTGACCGCTGGCTGCCTGCTGTTTTCATTACAAAGCCATCACCTGCAGCACACACACATAAACTGTGTGTACGGACACACACACATTTACACACACTCACTCACTGCTCTGACAGATTCCACCTCAGCCCTGAACATTCCTCCCCGCTGAAGCCTTTTCCCCACATCAGGCCCTGACTTCCTCTCCTTCCACTCTCTGTTCTGTCTTTTTTTTCATTCCCTTCCTCCCCTATCCGTCCACAAACGTTCCTTCTTTTATGCTCTGGATCCCGCAGGGTTAAACCCCCCACCTCATGAGCTGCAGCGCTGTTTGAGGGCTGCTGTGATGACCGCCCCAGGCTCCGCCACCACTGCACCGCGGCTTCACAGTGGACCCACACAGCAGAGCACGGTGGGAGCTTCTCATAATCCCACAAACACACTCACACTGTCACTCACGGGTAACGGCACATCTGCCAGCTGCCAGAGGGGCGTGAACGGGGGACATACTGTCTGTTGAAGAGACACACACACGCTTAAAAAAAGGAACACACGCACACACACAAGTGGAAGCAGCAGATTGCGTCCAAGGTGATAGATAGAGCACTGTGGGAAGGAACTGTGCCTGTTCAATTACAATCATTACTATCACTTAGGGAGATTTGTCATGGTCAAAGTGAGTCGGAGCTGCGGAGAAAATCACCTTGAGGCCTGTGAAGTGGTGTTATTTTCAGTTTTCGCTAAAGGATTACGGCATCCTCAAAACTTCCCTCCGATTGGAAATGACTCCGGTTGAATGTAAATTAATTACTCTAAGGCTCCAGCAGATGTTTCAAAAAAATAATCCCTCAATGGTACACGACTGATCATTTAAAAGCACTTGACACATAATGAACAATAATCCACTAACCCTCAATCTGCTGGCTATTTTCAAGACACGGGAGCAGCGTGATACGTGCTGCCGTGTCTTCTCTGGATGGACCAGGAGGAGGCCATGTGGAAGTCTGAGCTGTCAGTCAAAGAAAGACCTGTTAGATGGAATGGTGGCACATGGGAAACCGATGCCTTGCTGTCACTGACTGAATGACTGACTGACAAAAGAGAGAATGGAGGACAGAGCACACGGGTGTGGAGATTCAACACGAGAGTTCTAGTTACCTGCTACTGTAAAATGTCCTTGGAAGAAAAAGTTAGAA